>NC_045446.1:22715164-22806718 GCF_002776525.5 Piliocolobus tephrosceles | reverse complement strand
CATTGATCAATTCCCACCTATGAGTGAGAACATGCGGTATTTGGTTTTCTGTTCTTGCGATAGCTTGCTGAGAATGATGGTTTCCAGCTGCATCCATGTCCCTACAAAGGACACGAACTCATCCTTTTTTATGGCTGCATAGCATTCCATGGTGTATATGTGCCACATTTTCTTAATCTAGTCTGTCACTGATGGACATTTTGGTTGATTCCAAGTCTTTGCTATTGTGAATAGTGCCGCAATAAACATACGTGTGCATGTGTCTTTATAGCAGCATGATTTATAATCCTTTGGGTATATACTCAGTAATGGGATGGCTGGGTCATATGGTATTTCTAGTTCTAGATCCTTGAGGAATCGCCATACTGCTTTCCACAATGGTTGAAACAGTTTACAATCCCACCAACAGTGTAAAAGTGTTCCTATTTCTCCACATCCTCTCCAGCCCCTGTTGTTTCCTGACTTTTTAATGATTGCCATTCTAACTGGTGTGAGATGGTATCTCATCATGGTTTTGATTTGCATTTCTCTGATGGCCAGTGATGATGAGCATTTTTTCATGTGTCTGTTGGCTGTATGAATGTCTTCTTTTGAGAAGTGTCTGTTCATGTCCTTTGCCCACTTTTTGATGGGGTTGTTTGTTTTTTTCTCATAAATTTGTTTGAGTTCTTTGTAGGTGCTGAATATTAGCCCTTTGTCAGATGAGTAGATTGCAAAAATTTTCTCCCATTCTGTAGGTTGCCTGTTCACTCTGACGGTAGTTTCTTTTGCTGCGCAGAAGCTCTTTAGTTTAATTAGGTCCCATTTGCCAATTTTGGCTTTTGTTGCTGTTGCTTTTGGTGTTTTAGACATGAAGTCTACTGGGTTATTATAAAGCTATTCATTATAAAACTTTGTCTAAAGGTAGAGTAATTAAGATAATGTGATATTGAGCAAATAAAAGATAAGGAGGCCAGTCGAATAGGAGAGAGAAACCAGAAACAATAAGCACATGTGAATATTTAAATTTTGACAAAAGGGCACAGTAGAACCATGGAGGAGATGAATGTCTCATCTCAATAAGTGGTGCTTTGACCTTCAGATATCTACATGGAAAAGAATGAATGAAAGTTGATTCCCCCACCTCCTAACAATACCTCAATATATAAGTTAGTTGGATTGTAGATATATATGTACACATCACATCTGTCATCTAAGCAAAAATGACCAGGTATCCAAATAAGCAGAAAAGTTTGATCTGTAATCATGAAAAAAATTAATCAATAGAAATAGACCTGGAAGCAATAAAGATGATGAACTTTGCAGAAAAGTATGTTAAAGTGGCTATCAAAATGTGCTGTATATATTAAGGAAGAAAGGGTACATCATGAAATTGATTTGGAAAGAAATAGAAGATGTAAGACAGGACTTACATGAAATTGAAAAATAAATACATAAAATGAAAAAAATATATTGATTGAGATTAATGGCCAATTGGACACTGCTGCAGAATTTAAAAATGAGTGAATTTGAAGATACAGCAATAGAAACTATTCAAAATGAAGTTCGGACAAAAATAAAAGACTAAAAACATTTTCACTAAAATGTAATGCTATAAACTTTTAGAAAATAATACAGACTATGGTTTGAGAGTAGGAAAAGAGGTCTTGCTGACATCAAAGAATTGTTTGAGTTGAAGTAATAGAAACTAAGTATCAGTGGAAAGAGGGGAGGTGTAGTCAGAGAATGGGATGCATACAACTGAGGTTATGAGGGGGCTACACAATGACAAGCTCTAGGTTATGACCACAGAAGGAAATGGTTGAGATAGGATAGGGAATTAATGGAGAAGTATGAAAGGACATGAGAGGTATAGTTTTATGGCTTCCTTATGGTTTCATAAGGAAATTAACAATTGACAATTAATAACTATGTCAATGTAATTAATAATGTGAATTAATAATTGACAGAACTAGACTTCAAACCCAATTTTTGCTTACTTTGAAGTCATGCTACTTTCAAAGGAAAAATTCTTACTTATGAAATCGTAAAATATGGCACAATAATTAAACCTGACAATTTCATGGGCCCAGCGTAGAAGTTTTACATCTGAATTAAAGGAATATGTTAGAATCAAAACTTTCAGTGTTATTTTTCTCCAGAGAACTCAGCTGACAAACTGATGTTCTGTGCTCAGGTGTGAGCCAGCCATACTAACACTATGCATGTGCCTTGTCACCTATGACTGCCACAGTATCACTTAGCAATTTGTGGATTTATTTAGCTAATAAGAATTGCATTGCATATTCACTACATGTCCTTATGGTTCACTTTTGGAAATTTGCATTTACCTCCCAGCTTGACCATACAAGTAGCCTTTCTTAGGGTCTAGGCAAAAAAAAAAAATGTATATTCCAAGTGGATAAAAATCTGACTCTGGATTTGAAAGGAAAGAGGAGGAATACAAAATGAGGATATTCTAGAAAGAAAGATACATAAGCATTTTTCTTTCAATAAGGTCATAAATCACAATTTAAGTATAAAATTAGATTGTTTAACACAACTCTCAATATTGTTTGTGGACAGCAGTTTGTTCATTTTTCAAACAGTTAATGTTTAAAAATTACATATATTTCAAGGACATATTGCTTTTTAACATTAAACTTTGCATGTTTAGATAATTATACATTTATATACAGTTTTAAAATAGAATTTAAAAAAGATCCTGTGAACCCTTTTTCCAATTTCTCCTAAAAGTAACTTCTTGCAAAATTGTATCAAAATATAACCACCAGGATACTGACATTGATAAAATTCACCCATCTTAATCAGAGTTCTCCAATTTTACTTACACTAATTTGTGCATAATGTGTGTATATTTAATTCTAAGCAAGTTTATCACCTGACTTGTTCTATCCACCAACACAGTCAAGATGCAAAACAGTTCCATCACTACAAAGATCCCTCATCTTTCCCATTTATAAACCTACTCACATCTATTTTTTCCTTCTCTGTCCTTAACCCTGACAACCACTAATCTGATCTCAATCTCTGTAATTTCATCTTTTCAATAATGTTCTCAAATGGAGTTTTTTAGCATATAACCCGTGTGACTGGCTTTTTTCACTCAAACTAACTTTCTAGAGATTCTTTCAAGTGGATGAGTATAGTCAATAGTTTGTTTATTTTTATTATTGAGTAGTGTTTCATGGTAGATATACTAGTTTGTTTAATTGTTTAACCCAGCTGAAGGGCACCTGGCTTGTTTCCAGTTTGTAGCTGTGATAAATAAAGCTGTTACCAACATTTGTGTACAGGTGTTTGCGTGAATATACATTTTCATTTCTCTAAGATAAATGTCCAAATGTGCAAATGCCATGTCAAATGGTAATTGCATGTTGAGTTTCACAAGAGATTAACAAACTGTTTTCTAGGGAGGTATATTGCTTTTATTTCAATAAAAATAGTGTTTTGATCACTTACTAAGAGTCAGCTACATAATTCATTAATTCATGTATACATTCCTTCCACAAATATTTACTGATTGCTTACTATAGTCACACATCACTCTTCAAGAACTGCAGATAGAGTAATGAACAAGACATTTTCCCAAATTTGTTCTAGTGCAGGAAGGAAACAACAAAACATGTAATGTTAGATGATTAAGAACCTGATAGCATTAAGGTCATTTTAGCGAAGGCAGTCAGGGAAGGCTTCTCAGAGGTGACGATATATAAGCTGACAAATGCCTAATGAGATGTAAGAAGCCCTGCACATATCTGGGAATAGATGGTTCCAAGAGGAGGAGAAGGCAAGTGCCGAGGCTCTGGGCCATAAATGAGATTGGCAAGTTTGTAGAAGAGAAAGGAAAGAAATGTGGCCAGAGACCTCCTACTGAAAGAGAGGGAGGAATAGGGAAAAAGATGGAAGAGGCAAATATGTCTCTCATTTTACAGTCTTTTCTGGTCTAAAGAAGATGTTGAGATGTCAATCAGTTTGTCACTTGAAATGGTTAGGTGCTTTTCCATCAAGGAGGGATAGGATTCAATTGATAAAGGTTCATTTCACGACTTGTGGAAAATAGACAATATGGAGTGTGTACAGTGAGGGTTCGGCAGGAAAATATAAGCCACTTTATCTCACATGAGTCCACTGCAGGTGGGGCCCAAACCCACCAGTGAGTCTAGTCACATTTAGGGAGAAGGAGACTGCTGGAAGTCAGGATCCAAATCCCAGCCAATGACTCCATTTTCTGATAGAAGTTTGGAAAGGCAGCATTCCTAGACACAATTGGACTTAATGAGACAATTATGGTCTTGAAAGTTAAACGTAATTAGTTTAAATCTTGACTTCCATTCACTAGTAGCCTCAGTTAACTTATTTAATCTTTCTGAATTCTGATTTCCTCATTTATAAATAAAATAATAAGCCTCATGAAATTGTGTACAGTTAGACAAAACAACGAAATAACTATTTGCCACTAGAGTCTTGGCTTATGGTTCACATTTGCCACAACAAAAAATCAGTAGAGGCTCAGAAAGCTTTTCCTGGCATTTCTTAGCAGAAGATCCCCTCCTCAAATAACTAACATTTTGTATTAGGTACAGCTTTAAAAAGTGACAACTAGCAAACCAAAACGTTCACATTTATGTAGAGGTCAGAATTTGACTTCAAATTTATATCAGCAGCTTACTCCACCAAAAAAATGAACATTTAAAAAGTGTGAATATCTTCGTGATTTAAAATGTTTTTGTGGTTTTGAGCAAAGGTAGAAACCAACTGCTAATTGCACATCTGCGATTACTGTGATCAATGTTAATTCGCTATAAATTAAGTTTGATTATTGTTGTTTATCTATAAACAACATATGCAAAGGGGCTTACTATTTGAAAACATCTCTATGGTCTTGGCAGAGTAGGAATTAGGAACAGGTTTCAGTATAAATAAAAACACTCGGCTGTCCTGATTCATATAAGAATAATAGAAAACCTATAAAAAGGAAAACTGCTTCCGCACTTGGATTGAAAAGAGACATGATTTAAAGTGTTTTTACTTCCTTAATACACTTTGCATATTTCCATGAACAATGAAATGCATTGAAATTGGAGACGTTCTTTTTCCTTTTTTTTATTTTTTTGAGGCAGAGTCTCACTCTGTGGCCCAGGCTGGAGTGCAGTGGCACTGTGTCGGCTCACTGTAACCTCCATGGTGGAGACGTTCTTTTAAGGGAATCAGAAAAAGGTTTTAGTTGTTTTTTGTAGTTTTCTCATATTTATTCTCAAGCATGCTTGTCTGCCTAGAATGCCAAAACAAATGATCACCTCTTTAAATAAGGACAAACAACGGATTCCCTGATAGAATTAATGTTATATTGGGGTAACTTGTCTGCTTAATTCAAGTTAGCAATGTGATTAAAACTGTGTGATACTGAGCAAAAATGAATCGAGGTAATTACCTATAAAAGCATTCAGAAAGCCAAGCGGTCCCTTTGTACTTTTTGGGAGGATTGAGGATCTACCAAGACAACTAATTTATTCAGGGAGTAGCTGAAGCTAATGATTTTTATTTCCAGTGTTTTTCTAATCAGATTGCTTTTCTCAGTTTATACCTTATCCTTCGTGTCAAATCTCAAAAATTTAAGAAAAGGGAATGAGCAGTCATCATCTCCCCAATACTTTGTACCTTTAGGAAGCCAACAAATATGGAATTATGACTATGGTTCTTCTAAAACCACAGAAGCCATTGATACGTATAGACATCATCAGGTTAAACATCTAGATTGTCGGAATTCTGAGACTTAGAGTCCATTAGGAAAAAGGAACTCGGGACTCACTGAAGACTACTCAACCGCCACTTTAAAAATGACTAGTTTGGGCTGGGCGCAGTGGCTCAGGCCTGTAATCCCAGCACTTGGGGAAGCCGAGGCGGGCAGATCACAAGGTCAGGAGATAGCGACCATCCTGGCTAACACGGTGAAACCCCGTTTCTACTAAAAATACAAAAAATTAGCCGGGCGCGGTGGCGGGTGCCTGTAGTCCCAGCCACTCGGGAGGCTGAGGCAGGAGAATGGCGTGAACCCGGGAGGCGGAACTTGCAGTGAGCCGAGATCTCACCACTGCACTCCAGCCTGGGCGACAGAGGGAGACTCTTGTCTCAAAAAAAAAAAAAAAAAAATGACTAGTTTGGCTGGGTGCGTGGCTCACACCTGTAATCTCAGCACTTTGAGAGGCTGAGCCTGGTGGATCGCTTGAACTCAGGAGTTCAAGACCAGCCTGGCAACATGGTGAGACTCGTCTTTACTAAAAATACAAAAAAAAAAAAGCCTGACGTGGTGGTGGGCGCCTGTGGTTCCAGAGACTTAGGAGGCTGAGGTGGGAAAATCGCTTGAGCCCAAGGGGTGAAGGTTGGAGTAAGCTGAGATCGCACCACTGACCTCCAGCCTCGGTGACAGAGCAAGACCTTATCTCAAAAAAAAATACAAACAAACAAAAAACAGCAACAATAACAACAAAGTCACTATTCCATTTAGAGTCTTTTCCAGTCTTCATGTTTTTTACATTTTGCATAGAAAGGTTCTGTCTGCTGGGCGCTGTGGCTCACCCCTGTAATCCCAGCACTTTGGGAGGTTGAGGCGGGTGGATCACGAGGTCATGAGTTCAAGACCAGTCTCCAAGATGGTGAAACTCTGTCTCTACTAAAAATACAAAAATTAGCTGGGCGCTGTGGCGGGCGCCTGTATTCCCAGCTACTCAGAAGGCTGAGGCAGGAGAACTGCTTGAACCACCTGGGAGGCGGAGGTTGCAGGGAGCCAAGATCAGGCCACTGCACTCCAGCCTGGGCGACAGAGTGAGACTCCATCTCAAGAAAAAAAAAAAAAAAAAAAGGAAAGGTTCTGTCAAACCTATTGCCTAAATGTCATCATTTGCTTAACTGGTTCATGTTTCTTTTTATTTTTTCTTCTAAAATTCTTCTCCTAAAAAAATCTATGAATGTTTTGTGGTAATGATTTTAAGTCAGGTTGCATACGAAGTCATTGTTTTCAGCATTAGTCTCCTTAAATTAGAAAAGACCCTGAAAAATCTGAAAAGATCTGAAAAATTGCTTGTACATACAGTTAGGAAATACTAACTACAACCAATTGCTTAACCAGAAAAAAAAAATCAGTTATTTGTGATACTTTTAATATAAATAATATTCAATATAATAAAATATAATTATGTAAAGGTAAATAATATTTTGTTTAACATTTGCTGCCAAAAGCGTCATCTAGAAAGGGTCATCTATAACCTGCTTTTTTCTTGCCTGTTTTTTTTTTTTTTTTTTTTTTTTTTTTTGAGACAGAGTCTTGCGGTGTTGCCCAGGCTGGAGTGCAGTGGCACAATCTTAGCTCACTGCAACCTCCACCTCCTGGGTTCAAGTGATTCTCCTGTCTCAGCCTCCCCAGTAGTTGGGATTGCAGGTGCTCACCACCATGCCTGGCTGTTTTTTTTGTGTGTGTATTTTTAGTGGAGATGGGGTTTCATCATGTTGGCCAGGCTGGTCTCCAGCTCCTGACCTCAGGTGAGCCACCTGCCTTGACTCAATATGATTGATACTTATAAGAAGAAAGATTATGACACACACAGAGACTGAGAGGGGACACTGTGAAGACACAGGGAGATGGCAGCCATCTGCAGGCCCAGGAGAAAGGCCTCAGAAGAAACCAAACCTGTTGACACTTTGATTTTGGACTCCAATCTCCAGAAGTGTAAAAAAATAAATTTCTGTCATCTAACCCACCCAGGCTATGGTATTTTGTTGTGGCAATCATAGCAAACTAATACAGGAGCTATTGTGTATTACTTTACTACATCTTCAGATAGTTCCAGAGAACCCAGAAAACTGGATTTTAGGTAAAAAGTTCTGATTTTTAAATCTCAGAAGCTAAATCAAATTTATTTAAAACATTGCAAGATAAAACTCTCTAAGTAAAATAGAACAGGGTTAATTTATGTTGTGCATATGGGGGTCCTAGCACATAATGATTATTTAACAAATGTTAGTATTTCTTGACTTCTCAGGCAATAGTAAAATTTTGTGGCAGTGTTGAAAATACAGTCACTTACCATGGAAAACTTCACTGGAGTCTTAGGAATATATACCATTTAGATTGACTGCTATCTTCCATTTCTGTCCTTTCCATTTAGAGCTGACATAAAAAAGAACACTTGAGAGGAATGAGTCTGGAAAAATGTGAGAAGAAAGTTAATTTGGGTGAATTTCTGAGAAACTACAAAAAGACGTATCAACAAGAAATTTCATTTCTAAGAGATACAGCAATCATGTTTCCTATTGAGCACTAGCATGGAGACCATGGCAAGACTGGTTGTCTTTTATTGGAGATCTCAGTGAACACACCAGAATGACAGAAAGTTACAAAGGCAGATTCCTAGTTGTCAGTTTGCCAAAACTCAAATTATGGGAAGAGTCACTGAGAGAGTCTCATTTTCTTCTAAAAGTGAAGTGTGAATTTAGAAGGTGATGTAGGAAAAGCACAGAAGATGACACATAGGAATCTCAGGACAAGCTTAGTTGAAGGTCTTTTTGCCTTTGGAAAACAAAACAAAACAAAACAAAAGAGGGTAGCAATTAAAAGAGTAATTCAACATCAGACTCTCTATTACCACCATGCTGTATTCATTAAGGCTGAGTTTCCCTCCTGGCTTGGGTTCACCACTGCCATGGACAAGGGAAAAAGTTGTATTTCCAGTTGCAGTGGAATATTTTTATAGTGTGACTCTAAAAGTTTTTAACTGCAATTCCAAATTAAAATATATATGTTTATTTTTACTTTACTATTCAACACACACATATACATTGTCAATCAAAATAACAGACAGAGAGAGGCTGTTCAAAAATAAGATGTCTATTTGGGAATAGAGATCATATTCAGGGAAGTAAAGAAAGATAAAAATTTTACAGAAAATATAGGAGAAAAATTACCTAATCATTTTGAAATAATTCTCCATTGCTTCAAAAATTAAAACAAAGGTGACACCGGTCCAACTTTGGCCACGCAGCTGCTGAGTGGATGTCCTTGCAGAAATATTTTTCGTATAAGGTTGTGACAGACTTTGGGCAAGGTTGTGGTTTCATTATAAAGTATACGGGCATGAGAACCTTCTCTTTATAGCCTTCCCCAGCTCTACGTGTCAGACTTTGCTTAACATTAGTAGCTCCATTTGGATTCTGATGACTTTCACATTTCCCCCTTTTGATCAAGATCTTTCTCTGAAAGTATCACTGATGAATTACACTACAGTTAAGACTTGTTGTCCCTTGACTCCAGAATGTACCTGTCCCAGTTGCTGGTCTCATTCCACATTGGGGAGAATGATAAGCAAGTAGGATACAGTGTCAACATTCTTTTAGCCATATTTGAGCAACAATGGAGGTTTAAAAGGAGTGGCTCTCATGCTAAGTCTACTCAGAGTTCACTTTAAGTTCAATTTTGTCTGTTCCATAGTCTTTTGGTGCCAGCTTAAAGTGTAGGGTCAGTATCATTTTGTTAGAAGTTGCACTTCTGCAAAAATTTAATTAGTAAGAGATATAAAGTTCAAACAAGGAAAATATGAAGTAATATTAATATTAATGTGACAATTCCAGTTTACGTAATGGTTTTGAGCCATAAACCTAGACTTAAAGGTCACCAATTGCATGAATCAAATAAGCATAGGGAATTAGATGAAGTATTTTGTAAGCACGTGGCTTGTTTGCTTATTTTGTATACGTGAGTGTCAACTTTTCCCAGAGAAATTTATCTAGATTGGCATGTAGTACTAGCAATAGCACATATATATTTTTTTAATTCAACCAGTGGGTACTGAAGGATTTCTTAGGCTAGCTTATGTTAAGTTACCAGCAGAAACTATTGATTATGAAATTTCAATTAATCATTACCTTGTCAAGTACAAAAGGTAGCAAGTGGGGTAAGATTCTTACTATGATCAGGAATCTTGTTTCTGTGTCTTGAGAAAAGCTTTTTACACTATGAAAACATTAACTTCTCCTAGTTTGTAGTTTGAGTGTTTCTGGTCGCGACATCTGGCAGTTTAGTGAATATTTTATGTGGTCCATACATCAGATACAGGATTTGTTTCTTAAAATTCATCTAGTTTCAACTTGTATATTGCGTTTTATAGGAACAGAGTAGCTTTTGTTTTAGTTACAGAGTTGTAGCCAAATATTGGAGAAAATTAGGAAATTTCAGGAACTGATTCAGTCAGAGATAATAAGAACATAAAACAATGCACAGGTGTATTAGTTTTTCTCTGGAAATATAACGTTTTCTTTCCACATTGATCACATAGGAATCTCAGATTTAAAACCTCTTGAAGCTGGGCACGGTGGCTCTTGCCTGTAATCCCAGCACTTTGGGAGGCCAAGGTGGGCAGATCACAAGGTCAAGAGATTGAGACCATCCAGGCCAAAATGGTGAAAACCCATCTCTACTAAAAATACAAAAATTAGCTGGGTGTGGTTGCGCGCCTGTGGTCCCAGCTACTCAGGAGTCTGAGGCAGGAGAATCCCTTGAACCTAGAAGGCAGAGTTTGCAGTGAGCTGAGATCGCACCACTGAACTCTAGCCTGGTGACAGAGCGAGACTCTGTCTCAGAAAAACAAATAAACAAACAAAAAAAACCTTTTAAGGGTAGGAACCCAAACTAAGGCATACCTTAGATTTTTCATAGTGTCTAAAGGTTCTTGAGACTGCCAGGAAGTGACAATTTTTACTTCCTGTAAGGCTGCAAACTCCTAAAGCTGGGCATTCTATGCACATTTTACATGATGACATTTTAGTCAAAGCCTTGGTAATATTTAACATAATCAATGTTTCTAATTGTATTCTGTTTACAAAGACAGAGCAGATTTTTATTAAACTTATGTAAATAAAAAGTAAGAATATACACAAACAGCTTCCAAATTTTAGGTAAATCAAGCAGGGAGGAAAAGCAAATTTCTCCACTATTGTTCACAAAAGTATACTTTACCAGATTGTTGAAAACTATAGATAGCTTACAAAGGAAAATGTTCTTGAATCGGGAAAACAAAACATTTAAGTAAATAACCAGCAATGTTTTAATTAAAAGTGATAAAACATTGTCTTTATCAATTACTTAGTTTCATGTAATTAATTTATTTTTGATTTAACTTGGTTAGCAGTTATATGAATGTATCCATTTTTTACAATTAGAGTTCTGAAAATTTTTATTTAGTCCATTTATTTTAAAGTTATCAGAAATCTGTGTTTAAGAGTACTAGTCAGAAAAAAGCAATTTTGGAATAGAGCTGATTGGAAATGCTTTTAGAGAACTTGAAACAATAACTACGCATAGTGAAAGCTTGAAATAGCTTATGGTTAAAATCTGATGAAAGTTTTCAATTGACAAAGAAATTTACTAAATTTACTACATGTAGCCTTTTAAGGTAACCAGGTTCATGAGTGATAGTGTAACATCGGGACCATCTGATTTAATAAATTCTATAAAATCTTTAGAACATTAGCATTAATTACATATCCATACAAATAGAACTGTAGAAAAGACTTAGCATAATTAAAATTATGATTGATAATATAGTAGACTTACGAATTTGTATAATTTTTCAAACATATTTAACAGCTTTATACCCATAAATGTAACTGAAAGGGTGTATAGTATCATTATCATTTGACAATATCTCCCGCATACTTTGGCAAATAAGTCGAATCATTTAGCATCACTACCAGAGAAGAGATACACTCTTTGAGGCATTAGAAGCACTTAACTAGAAAGTTCCAAATTTAATTTTAGCCCCAAAAGATTTAATTTAGGATTTTGATTCTGGAGAAACCTGCCAAAGATTTCAAAAGATTCAAAACACTTGATCAAAACAAAATCAGCTTTTAAGAGAGCTGGAGGTCATTATTCTAAGTGAAGTAACTCTAGAGTGGAAAACCAAAAATTGTATGTTCACACTTACAAGTAGGGGCTAATCTAAGAGTATGTAAAGGCATACAGAGTGATATAATGGACAGTAGCCACTCAGAAGAGGAAGGGTAGGAGGGTGGCTAGATATAAAAAACTACCCATTAGGTGCAATGTACACTAGTTTGGTGATGGGTACATGAGAATCTCAGAACTCACCACTATATTATTCATCCATGTAACAAAATACTACTCATACCCCCAAAACTATTAAAACAAAATTTAAAAAACAACAACAAAAAGGAAAAAAAATTAAAAACCCAAAATTATAGGTTGTGTAAAATAATATTTATTTATCCAGAGTTACAGTCAAAATACTTCAAAAGCAAAACAAAAAATTATATGGATATAAAAACATTAAGCCTTTAAAAGCTCAGTTTTCCTAAGTAATAAAAAATCTAATAAAGACAACATAGAAAATTATTTTGATAAAACATGAAATATCTTTATTTTTTAGGTCAGCTACCAAAAACGTAAAGACGTAAAGAAAAACCTTCTGCAGTATGATTTCTTATTCTTATGAGATGCCTTCTTAAATTACCTGGAAGTCAAACCTAATGAAAATGGTACTTGCATTTAATCAGATACAAGAAAAATGTGTACAGAATTGTGACTGTACACCATGTTATGGAGAAATACAGACAAAGAAAATAGTACCTTGAGCACGGAGTACATGACTCTTAGTAAGAGCATGGGAAATTTTCTGGTTACATGAAACTATTCAGACATATCAAGAAAAGCCAAGAATATAGAATCAAGTTATACTGGGTAAACACATTTCATTTCTAGGCCTTTAAGATAAACATTTCATTATCTGGCCACAACAAAAGTTGGAACCAGAGAAAAATAGTTATAGGAGCTGATGAAAGGTTGAAAAAGAGAGTTAGCACCCCAACCAAGCAAAAAGATACATGATTTCAAGAGAAGAAAAAAAAAGGCAATAATGCATAATTTGCAAATTACATACAGTAAGGTAGAACAAAAGTTGAACTTCTGAGATATACGTGTGAGAAATTTCAAAAAGAAACGTTTCCAAATTAAAAATTAATACCTCATGCAATGTAACTAAAAGTAAATGAATACTTTAAGGAAACCTTGTTCTAACATTAGGCACCCATTTGTTTTTAGTTTTGTATTAATGTGTTTTTAATATCAAAAGTCTATCTTTAGAAAGACTACTATAAATAATCACCTTTTAATTCTAGCCAACTTGATCACACACATAACTCCTTTCATAAGTTTCTTTTTCATGAACTGTATTATGACTTACACAGATCATATATGGCATCCTTGGATTTCTCTTTTGTCCTATACTTCCTCTTTCTTATATAATCAGTTATTTCACTTTAGGAGAAACAGTTACCATACAAGATTCTTTTTTATACAAAATTTTTCTCTTCATTTTAACCTTTCTTACCAAAAATACATTTTCATATCTGTAACTTTCCCCACACTTCTCTCTCTCCTACTTTTGGTTTCTTTCTCTGTGGCTTCTATTTCCTTCCTAAATTTATATTTTAAAGCAACCTTCAAATGACTTCTGAATTTGAAAAAAATATGCTTTTTCAATAAATATCATGTTTTTATATCTTATTCATAATTTTTAAAAATTAAAAATATTTTTCGGCACACTTTATATAATTATACGTATTTATATATAGTTACATAAAAATTATATATATAAATTAGAATTTTTAATCTTAGTAACTTTAAAATTTAGTGAAGACCTAGGAGGTAAGAAATCTTGAATTGTCTGTAACATGTCAACATGTTATAGACAAGAAGCATTTTATAATTTTAGAAACATACTTCCCTGTAACATAATGTTTTAATCTTATTTGGAAATAATCCAGCATTTAATGAATATCTATTATTTCATGTAACTTTAAGATTTCCAAGGACATGAAACATTTATTTATAAATGTTTATCTCGTTTACATTTACCTATTTATTTTGAACAGCATTAGACAAAGCTGTTAATAATTTTAAGATACTTTCCTGGTTAACTATTTTTATAGCCTGTGAATATTAGTTGTTCACCTAAATAAAAATTTTTACTTGGTAATTCAGAAGATACAGCTATTTTCACTAAACTAATAATGTTAAATAGGTCTTATTTATCAAAAAAATTACACAAAGGTCATTCCATTTTAGGCTGCATGTATAGTTTCATAATCTTTATCTCAAACCCTGACACCTTAAATATATAGCAGAGGCACATATAAAGCTGTCTGAACAGTAAATCTGGGTGAAAATACAGGCTGATAATTCTGAAAACCTTTTTTTAAATTTTACTGATAATTTTAAAACCAGCTTATTTATTAAAAATTTACTGGAGTCATGCAAACTAAAGGCATTTAGGTTAATTGCTATATATTTTATCTTGTATATGAACATTCTTTTATCCTTAAGAAATTTTTGAACAACTATACCAGCTTTGACCATGTAGACATACCATATAACATAATACATGAACATATACATATGTAAACCCATCTAAACATACATACACACACAAATAAAGACATTATACCTTTCACTTCTGAATTTTAGTCATAAGATAGTAAAACAAAACAAAACAAAAACTCACTAGTTTATAACAGACCCTTAGATTCAAATTATATTTCTGAAAAAATTGAGACCTGTTTGCATAGCTAAACTTTATGTGTCTTGACAGGTAATCTAATAAAGCCTGTAGACTAAAATTTTGGGTGAAGATATTTCCATGGTGCTTTCATTTATTTAAGTAAAAATATTTAAGTAAAAAAAATTCTTTTACCCTTTTTTGTAAATCAATTTAAAATAACTTTAGGGTTAAGTTTTTAAAATTTATATTTTGCTAGGACTGGCTGAATTGTATAAGAAAAACACAATCTCTAAGCAGTGTTACATTTATAACAAATCTATCTTTTGTTAGCTGGTCTAGTTTGCTTGATTAACAAATGCAGCTAGATGAAAATTTTAGCAATTTTTTTTTTTCACCTTTTCCTTTTAGCTTCTTTAGGGCAGAAAAAGTAAAAGTTTTTTGCTAGACAGAGATGTATTATTGTGCTAAGCTCAAGATTTTGACCAGAGAGCCTAACATTTATAAACAATTATCTAGTTTTTTTAGATTATTAATTTTTAAATTAAGCATTCCATCATTGTATACAATGTTAGACAACTATGAATTTATATTTCTAAAAGGTTGTCTAGGCTGTTGGTTACCACGGAGAGGTTGTAATTTGTAAGGCCATTAATTTGGAGGACTTTTAAGACTTTTTTCCTTTTTAATCTTGGCTGGAATTCCATAAGCAGTGAGTTTTTTCTCAACACTAGTGGAAAAGTCAGCAGATTCAAAGTAGACAGAAAGAGAGAGAGAGAAAAACAGAAAAATTAGAAGACACCATATGCTCCCCCTACAGCTGCAGGTTTTAAAAATAATGACCATCTCTGAATGGTCATTGATAATATGAACAGTTCTGAATTATCCTTGATGTAATTGGTCTATCATTTAAAAAATATGCACAAGTGTAGGCCATAATATGTAGCTCACTGGAGTTCAAGAAAATTTGGCATGCCTTAAGTTTAAGAATTTCATTTCATTCCTTATTAATCCCTTGAGAACAATGAAAATCCTATAAATCCTGTCAGAAAATGTCAGAATTTTAGACCAGTGTTTTAGATAATGGCAACTACCCTAGTGGCTTTTATTTCAGCCATTCTGAATTCCCTTCCAGAATGTTTATTTTTGCTCTTAAAATAGTTTTAGAAAACAGCAAGGGAATGCAGTCAACCCAAATAAAAATAGACTAAGATGAATGTGTTCAAAACATTTTAACCCAGGCATGCAGATGAAACAAAATTTTGAACTAGGCATGCAAAGCAGAGGAGACGTGTCTCACAGACAGAGTGTAAATTCTGTAGAAATAAAGAGTATTTAATCTAGAAAGACACTTCTTATCTTTATACCAAAAAGGACTCACTACCAGAAAAGATGAAAAGACTTTTATCATCCCAGGAGGTATATATGGTCCTTTACTAAGATGGCCTTATCCAAACCAGAAACCAAGTAAAGTCAAAAAGTCTCTACCAAAAGGACGGAGAATTAATCTGAGTAAAGACTCACCAGGGCAAAAAAAAAAAGCAAGCTGTGAAAGTGGGGAACTCAAATGTGTACTACACGCCGGTTCTGAGAATTGCTAATTCCTTCAGATAGTGAACTTCTTAAGATCCTATTTCTGACATCATATGTATCAACCTGAATAACAAACAGAAACACTGTCTAAAAAAAGTAATGTTTATTTGGAAATACAACATTGCAAAGGGACTACATATGCCATGGTAAACTATGTATATTCGGGAAGGCAGAAAAGGCAAATGTTTTTAAAGGAAAAAATTAAGGAGAAGAACATAGTTGTTTTGAAATAATTATTCTTGGCTACAGGATAATTAATAACAAGGATAGTGCTAGTCTGAAGTTGGACAGGCCATTTCTAGGCAAATGTTCTTATAGAAGTATTTTTGTGTAAGGTTGTGATGGCCTTTTGCAAGGTTATGGCCTTTGTAGTCTTTTTTGTTATCAGACATTCAAGGATGTAAACTCTCTCCTTAGGGACTTTCTTGGCTCTAGTTTTTAGGGCTTTCTTGAGATCACTGACTCAATTTTGATTCTGACCATTTTTCACAACAAGTATGCTACTAAAACCAATGTTTTATGAAACATTTTATGAAACATTACAATATGTGTAATATCCCATAGTATTTTCCATTCTTTTTCACTTTTCAAAAATACTGGTCATAGTCACCATATTGATTTTAGTATACTTTGAATGGGTTGTAACCCACAATTTAAAAATGTAAGACATTGAAAAACTGCTTTTAAAATTTTGGGTATTGAAAGGACCTAAGAACAGTCAATACTTCGATAATTCAGTTCCAGAGTGAGTTAGTTGTAATCTTTACCATATATTTTGATGTTTGAAATGAAGATTTTAAAGGTGGAACAGCTTTGGATCACAAGGCCTAGTGGACATTTATTGAAATAGTAGGTAAATAGTTTGATAAGTCAGTTTACTCTGTGCACACCCATAGAAGATATTCTCAGATCAGTATAATAGTTGAACTAAATGTTAAGATTCATTGATTAATTATATGTTGAACTAATGTTAATAGTTAATAGTTAACATAATCGATGAACTAAATGTTAAGATTCATTGATTATTCAATGAATATTTGTTGAGAGCGTACCACATTCCTGACACTGTTCTAGATTGTTGTTCATTATGTTTGTAGAAGTAAGTACAAAGACGTAATGTACATTATGTACATTAATGTACAACAACCTGGAACAGTGGCAGAAATGCACATTAAATTACATATGAATAAATCTTTATGTTATGGAACTTATTTGTCATAAAGAAACAAATAACAACAGATAAGCCTATAATATAATGAAAAGTCATATAAATAATATTAATAAAAATCCAGCCACGTGAGACAATGGAAAAAGACTGATATGGTTTGTCTGTGTCCTCACCCAAATCTCTTCTTGAACTGAAGCTCCCATAATTCCCATGTGTCATGTGAGGGACTCAGTGGGAGGTAATTGAATCATGGAGGTGGGTCTTTCCTATATTGTTCTTGTGATTGTGAATAAGTCTCATGAGATCTGTTGGTTTCATAAAGGGGAGCTCCTCTGGACATAACCTCTTGCCTGCCACCATATAAGACATGACTTTGCTTCTCCTTCACTTTCCACCATGATTGTGAGGCCTCCCCAGCCATGTGGAACTGTGAGTCAATTAAACCCCTTTCCTTTATAAATTTCCCAGTGTCAGGTATGTCTTTATTAGCAGCGTGAGAACAGGCTAATACAATGACTAATAGAGACATTTGATTTTAGATAGTGTAGTCACGGAAGAGTCAGGGATAAGGAAAAGGGATATATGAAGATCAGTCTAGTAAAGAATGTTGAGGCAAGAGGAATAACAATGCAAAACTTTGAGGCAATAATAAGTGTGGTGTATTTTAATAAGAAGGTCAAAAGTCTAAATGGGTAAGAGAGGGCATTGGAGACATGCATAGGAGCTAGATGATATAGCACCTTATAAACAGTATGAAAAGCCATTGCAGGATTTTGAGGAGAAGTGTGGCATAAACTATTATAAATTTTATAAAATTCACATTGGCTGCTTTGAAGATGATTGACTGAAGTGGGCAAACATGAAGGCAAGGGAAGCCACTTCAGAAGCCTTCATATTGGTATTAGTGATAGGTACAAGTGGCTTTTATCATGGTGGAAAAGTGCTTCAGGATATATTTTGAAGACAAATCTGGCAGGAGTTTCAGACTGTCTGGAATAGGGGTATAATAAGAAAATGAGAAAAGTTAAAAATGGCAATAAATTTCTTGGGTCAAGTAGTTGAGTACATGGTGATGCCCATCACTAAAATAAGGAAGATAGAGAAAGAAAAAAAAATTGTAGTGAACAATGAAGAGCTCTGTCTTGGAAATTATATAGTTGAGAGGTAGATTACAATTGCAAGGGGCTGGTAAGTGGAAAGTTGCATATATAAGCTTGAAACCTGGGAGATGTATACAGCTAGAACTATATGTTCAGCAGATAGATGATATTTAAAAGCATACAATTAGATAAGTTCATCTCAGGGACTAGTGAAGATAAAGGAGAGATGAATTCCAAGACTGGATCCTGGAACAGTCAACGTTTATTAATAAGGAAAATGAAGTGACGGTAGCTAAAAATACTGAGAAACAGGTGTGAACAATGCAGAGAAAAAACCAGAATTCTGTGTACCAGAAGTCAAGTGAAGGAAATGTTTCAAGAAGGACATTTATTTTGTAAAATGCTATTGAGAAGTCAACAAGGACTAAGACGTGACATTTGAGTTTGGCAAGATGGTGGTCTTTTGTGACAAGGGTAATTGCAGTCAAGTTGTATGGAGTACAGCCTGAAGAGAGTGGGTTCAAGAGAAAAGGTGAGATGAAAAGATGAAAAATAGTACTATAAGACTACAGTAAGACTCTATAAGACTTACTATAGTAAGACTATATAAGATATATAAAAATAGTACTATAAGACTATAGTAAGACTATATAGATCTTACTATAGTAAGACTATATAAGACTATAATTTTCTTACTATAGTAAGAAAAGTAGTCTATACTTTTGAGAAGTTTTGCTATGCAGTGGAGCAGAGAAATGGTCAGATATTTGCAGATGCTTCATGAAACAATGGGTGTAGGCATTTTGTTTTGTTTTATTTTTTGATGGAATACATTACAGTAGATTTTCATTCTGATGGACATAATTCAGTAGAAGAAGATAAACTGATGACAAACAAAGATACTTAATTTCAGAACTATGTTATTACATTGATGGCAATGTAAGAATCAGTGTACAAATGTAAGAATTATTCTTAGACAGGAATCTAGGGTTCATTCATTGTAACAGGAAGGAAGATAAATGCTTTGGTACAGATGCAGGTTTATTCATAGATTTGGTGGTGGGCAAATGAGGTAAGTTCACTTATAATTGCTTCTATTTTCTCAGCAAAATAAGACATAAGACTAGCAGTCAACAGTGAGTAGAAAGCGAGAGGGTGAATTGGCTAGTAGATACGTTCTCATCTGCAGCTTGTGGTCAAAAATTCAAAAACTAAAAAGCATGCCTATGTGTTTTCTCCAATCATGTTTAGTAATAGGAAAAGCACAGTTGAAGAGTTAGATTTTGACAGATGAATACATTCAAAGTGGGGAAGGAGAAGGAAGATGAAAGAGGTAAAGTATGGGAGTTAAAGTTGTGTGTAAAGGAATGCTTTTCTTCATGAAAGTAAACTGGGGAGAGTAGAAGACCTGACGGAGTTCATGGCAAATAAAATAGGTAGTAAGATAAGTTAATTGGACTAAAGACGAAAGTGATTAATTGCCAGAGTGCGGGGAGCATAATAAGTTAGTTGGAATCTTTATCATACATTTTGATATTTAAAACTAAGATTTTAAAGGTGATGCAGCTACAGATCATAATAAAGTCTAGTGTACATTTACTGAAAGAGAAGCTAAAGAAGTGTAAGGAAAAATAGAGTTTGAGTTGAGACAATCAAGAACTGAGATACTAAACTGTCGAGTAAATCACATCTGTAAATGTTCAAGTCATCAAGGATACAGTGACTCAGTACTAAAACTTCCAATGGTTAAAGAACATTTGAGAGGTCTGTATGTGACTCCACATAAAAGGATGACTAGATGGTGTAATCTGATGCAATGTATTTCAGAAGAGCTGTATTTCTCCCTAGAAAGAGAAGGAGAAGCTTTCTCAATATAGAAATATGATTTAAGGATACCAATCCCAAATCTAGGCCCCATGGTAAGTAGGGTTTGTCATCATTATTTTCATCATCCTCATTATCATCATCATCTTCAATACTATTACCATTAGTGTTAGTAGTAGTATTGGTACTGCTGATAATACACACACACACATACACACCTCAAATTTGTCATCTGTCAAATAAAGTTCTTCAAAATCTCTTTTAGGTCAAAATGTATTATGTCTTCATGAATCCATGATTCAACCTGAAGAAGGACATATACCTAGGAAAGAACTGGAAATCCAGATGAGTGCATCGATATCCGAGAAAAAAAGAGCTCCTTTCTTTATTCCATTCCCCTTCGTGTCTCTAACTAGGACAGTATCTGAAAGTAGTAGACACTCAGTAGTACTTTTGGAAGAAAGGACAAAATACAGAAAGTCAAGATGGAAGGAGGAAATGTTGCAGGTTAGGAGCTCAAGCCTGCTGTCATGTTTTTTGCCATGGCTCTGGTACACATATCCTGGTTACACTGAAGAAGGATTAGGTTGAGATCAGAGCAGGACACTTCCATATCAGGCAGTCTTCATATAGAGAAGGAAATTAAATACTCTTGTCCTTAGAAAGCCCAGAGTTCCACAGCAGCTGTCTTTATATTTTTCTAGTTCCCTAGGGAAGCAGGCAGTAGAAGGGAATTGTGCTTCTGACTTAGAGTGATAGGCAACTTTTTAATTTAGCCAGGACCACTCTCAAAGTTTCACCTGCTTCTGAGAAAGTTATCTCAGGCATATATTTTCAGAAAGCTTTTTCATTTTGGTGCAAGTTGTTGCATTCTAGGGGGAACTGCTGCTCCATTCCACTCAGCTATGCACTGCAACATATTCTCAAGCAGTTTCTATCTCAGAGTATCCCACAGGCACAGCTTCATCATAATGGCACTTAGCATCTCCATAGTACTTATTATCTTGGAGGCACTCTACAAACATTAGCTAATTAGTCCTTATAAAGGTCTTGTGGAAAAAACATGCCTATTCATATTCTAGGAGTGGCCAACTGAAATGAAGAGGCAATATCAATAGATCTGTTTACAAGGCCACAGAGAGAAAAGAGTGGCATTTAGGACTTGTGAAAATGTGGTCCCCAAGGTAATGCTAAATATAACTACAAATCTTGTTACCAGTTGAAGATTATTACTAATCTTATTCCTTTAATTCTTTGATGTAAATGATTGCATTTAAAGAAACAGCATATGAGTTAATATTAATAAGGAAAAATAACTGATTTGAGAGCAATAGATGAATAACTTTACACACATAGATATTTAGGGGTGAGACTTATGAATCTGTGCTAATAATTTGTCAAATTTAAATTCTCTCTTTCACTGAACACCGAAAATAGAATAACTCCTGGCCATGCCATTTTATGATACTCTATTTAGACAACATCTTTTACAAACTTATGTTTTCCATTGTTCTAACCATGCCTACATCTAAAAGTGTCTATTGAGTACTCAATATATACAAGGTGTTCTGTAAGACATTGATGGTAGACTGGTTTGTAAGATAAGAAAGGTCCTTGTATTTAATGTGTTCTCTGTCTAACGAAGAAGGCAGGGAGCTAAATGCACAATTACCATGAGACTTATGATTCTCTCAGAGTAGCAGGACACCATGGACACGATTAAGTGTAGGTCAGAGGCAAGGAAAAAAATCCTAGATGAAGGAATATTTAAGGGAGATCTAATGTATGCTAGAAATTAGGCAGATAAAGAGGTGAAAGGGTGAGTTTGGTCTATATTTCATTATAGTAATAAAATCTAACTACTGACATGTATATTGTTTGATAATTTATACTATATTTTCAAATTTATTATTGAATAGGAGATGTCTAACCCTCCTCAGAGAAACCCAGGCCTGGAATTATTGTCACCATGTAAGACCTTAGGAAAAGGAAACCCTAAGAGTTAAAGGAGGCCAGACTTGATAGCTGAGAAGTGTCATAGCTGGAGCTCCGGCTGAGGAATTAAATCCTGTTCACCGTGATAATTCGAAAAACAAATCAGATGGAGAAATTAGCTTTCTCATTTTTAGCCCTGATTTAATCATAAATTCGTTCTCTAGATTTGTCTAAAGGTACATTTCATGGTCTGTTCCTCCCAAATGTCCAACTTCATTTGCTACCTAAAATGAAAGTAGGCCCTCTTTTTTCTTCTGAAAGACATTGTACTCTCAATAAAAGTGGGAAATATTTCTTCAAAAACAAGTAACACTCTAACACACTGGAAATAAAATCCCCTAAGAAGATATATTGCACCTCTTCATGAGTACAGCCAGGTAAACTGTTTTCTCAGGTTTGAAATCACATAGTAGCAGTAGCAGGTGTTAAGAATGAAAAAGCACTTATTTAAAACACAAATATTCATGATAGTAGCAGCAGTGTATGACAGAACTGACCAGGGAAATTGGTTTTTGAATAATTGTTTTTATTGTATTTCCCTTCACTGGTAGTAATAAATATCTCTCTGAAAGAAACATACAAGCAGTCCCGGATGTTGAACGTTTCCATAAATTAGCAGTGTCCCCATGGAGGGGCTCAGTTTTTCTGCACCCCTCCATTGCAGTGACACAGTTTGGGGCTGGATGACAGACAGTTAACTAGAGCTCCACTTTATGCGTCATTCAGCTACCTTGTACTATGCTGCCATATTTTGAATCAAAGTCCCAACTTCCAGCTCTGAAATGGAAATTGGTATTTCCTATAATCTCTGTAGATCAAAGCTCTATAATTTCAGAGATGGTGATTGATGTGTTCGTGGTTTCATACCCACACCAAGCGTGTTTTGCACATTCAT
Source organism: Piliocolobus tephrosceles (assembly GCF_002776525.5). Taxonomy (NCBI): domain Eukaryota; kingdom Metazoa; phylum Chordata; class Mammalia; order Primates; family Cercopithecidae; genus Piliocolobus; species Piliocolobus tephrosceles. The sequence goes on along the minus strand of NC_045446.1, from coordinate 22,783,576 downwards.
TCAATAGCATTTGTTCAACAATTATTTAACTTCTCCTCTTGCCAGACTTTATGCCTGGCAAAGACAATAGAAATACAATAAAGAAGACAGGCATATTCTCATATTCTGAATATGAGATCAGACCAATATTAATCTAATAATCATGCACATAAATGTGGAATTCTATGAAGACATCTATAGAATAAAGAAAAATAATGCTAGGAGAACATAGAATAGGTGAGCCTGACCTAGTCTAGGGGAATGAGAAAGTCTGTCATGCCTGTAATCCCAGTACTTTGGGAGGCTGAAGTGGGCAGATCACAAGGTCAGGAGATCGAGACCATCCTGGCTAACACAGTGAAACCCCATCTCTACTAAAAATACAAAAAAATTATCTGGGCATGGTGGTGGGCGCCTGTAGTCCTAGCTACTCGGGAGGCTGAAGCAGGAGAATAGCATGAACCTGGGAGGCGGAACTTGCAGTGAGCAGAGATCACACCAATGCACTCCAGCCTGGGCGACAGAGCGAGACTCCGTCTCAAAAAATAAAAAAGTACAAATAAAAAAAAAGAGAAAGTCTCTTCCAAGAAAGTAACTTTTAGGCTAAAATAAAAAATAATAGACATTATCAATCAAGAAGCAAGAGAAAGAGCATCCCAGGAAAATGAGATTCAGAATTCAGCATGATACATTTTTAAAGCCAGTGGTATCTGATTGTGGGTGGAAAACAGGAAAGTGCTTTTTGACTAGAGGTTGAGGAATTAGGCCAGACTCAACAGGGTCTTGAGGACTTGTTCAGGTTCTGGATAAAAGTGACAGGAATCCATTCAGGTATTTCAAAGAGTAGTAGATGTGTTGAGGTAAAATGTGATCACTATTGTGATCAAAAGGACCAATCTAGTTTTTCTTTGGATTTGCTGCTGGAAAAAGCAAAAATATTTGTAGTTCACTGGGCCAGAGGCTATTGCAAGAATCTGGGGAAGATATGACAGAAGTGGGTCACAAAGAGATGGTAGCAGAGATAGAAGTTAACACATTAAAGAGTTATTGAATATAAGAGGGACTGGTGATGTACATTAAAGAGTTACTGAACATAAGTGGACTATATTTTGGGAGTGGCTTAGGGAAAATTAAGTGTAAAGGATGGCTCTTAGGTTTCTGTTTTTTTCAAGCTTATATAAGGTGGAAACACTGAGAAAGTTGATTTAGAGAACCAAGAGGATGATGCTTGGAGTGGAGGAGCCATCACAACTTGTTCTTTTGTTATATTAGGTACAAGTAGTTCTTCAAATACCAAGGAGAAAGAAATGTTGAGTAGGTAGCAGAGTTTACTGATTCAGAGCTAGAAATACAGATCAAGATTATAGACATATATTTGATAGTTATTTGCATAGACTTCTCATTGAACTGAAGCCCTAGGAACAGAAGACATTACTTAAGTGATGATATTGCTATGACTACACATGATCTTGCTCTTGCCTAACATAGTGAACAGAGCAAGTTTGGGGATAGCATTTGAAAATCTCAGTTTTGGACAAAAGGTTTACCTGTCTGGGGACACCACATTGATGTAGCCAATAAACTGGGTTAAAAAGGTAGGTTAGGGAATATATTCATTTCTAGGGCTGCTGTAACAAATTAGCATATATTAGGTGGCTTAACAGAACAGAAATGTATTCTTTCACAGTTTTGGAAGCTAGGAGTCTGAAATAAAGGTGTCACCGGGTTGGCTCTTTCAGGAGGTTCTTATGGAGAGGCTGTTGTATATCATTCTTCTAGCTTCAAGTGGCTACTGCCAATCGTTGACATCCCTTGGTTTGTAGACACATCACTCCAATCTTAACTTCCATCTTCACATTGCCCCATTGCCTTCTTCTCTATATCTGTGTGTCTTTTCTTTTTTAAAGACACAAGTCATTAGATTTAGAGGCCACCCTAAGTCCAGGATGATTTTGTTTTGAGGTTCTTAATTACATCTGCAAATACTTTATTTCCAGATGAAGTAGGATTTTCCTGACCCCTTTGCAGGACTCACAACAGGGGTCCTTCATTTACTCAGCCCACCACTCTCAACTCCTCACAGAAAGGAGTGCACGAGTGAACAAGTGTGGGAACTGGAGTGAATGACCACTGGAACCAGCCAGCCCCTTCGGTGCCGGCAGGACCAAACTCCACTCACTTGGACCCATTGTGTTCCACCCCTTGCAGGAGGGAGCACACAGGTGAGCAGGTGTAGGAACCAGCTGGACAATTTAGCACCAGCAGGAGTGAACTCCAAGCAGGTCCCACTGCAGTATCCAGGTGGGGGTGCCTGTGACTTCTGAAGTCACAGAGGGCGTGTCACAGTGCTTTTTAGCTTAAGTGTTAATAGCTCAGTGAACCCTTTGCCTTTCTGCGTGAGGTGGTTGCCCTGAATCAGCAAGAGCAAAGAGTCAGTGTGACAGCCTTTTATATCCACATTTGTGGCTCCCAAGCTCTTGTGTAGCATCCGGGAAAAAAAAGACCACGTGAATAAATTGAAGGATGATAAATGTGGGGTATTTTATTGCTGATGAAAGTGGCTGTCAGTGGGAAGGGAAATTGGAAAGGGGACTGGGTGGGTAGATGATCTTTCCCCAAAGTCCGGCCATCTCCAGCCAGATTCTTCTCCACAGTTATGCTGTCAAGCTGTCCTTCTGATATCAAGCCACTTCTCTCTGATGTCCAGCTGTAGTCCCATCTAGCAGCTGAGTCAGGGGTTTTTATAGGCACAGGATGGCACAGGGTGGGGCCATGGGTGGCTTAGGAAAAGGCAACATTCGAGCCAGAAAACAGGGATAGAAGTTCTCACTTTGGGCATAGTTTCCGGCTTTTTGGCTTGAGGGTGGGGTTTTGCCAGGAATCTGCCCTTTTCTGCCTTGAATTTCTCTGCCCCCTGTCCCTATTACAAATAAAGTTACATTCTCAGATGCTTAGGTTAGTACTTAGACATATCTTTTTGGGAGAAACAATTTAGCCAAATACAGTTAAATAGCAACACATGGATGACAAGGCATGCAAAGGGTGAGATTGCATAGGGAGAAGATGTAGATTACTCAGGGACAGAGTGAAGAATGGAACTTTGAGGGGAAACAAAACATTTAAGAAGACTGAGGAAAAGTGATTATGATACTATGATGTCTCAAAAATCAAAATGGAGTACTTCAGTAAGAAAAAGACAGCAATGACAAATACAGCAGAAGGTTAAAAAGCATCCACTGAAATTGTCAATAAAATGGTAGTTGATGACTTTACATTAAAAGATTTCAGTGGAGTAATATAAAATCCTTACCAGACCAACAGTGTAGACAATGTTCTCTAAAATTTCAGAGACCAACATAAATATGTGAATTTGGTTAGAATTACAAGCAATAAACGTTGAAGCAAGCATTTGAATTCACATCTGTCTCCCTAACTCGTAGCAGTGTTATATAACAGAAAAAGCAGGTGTTAAGTCAGCTACTTCTCAGCTGTATGATATTGGATATATCAACGAATTTCTTTGAACCTCAGTTTTTACATCTGAAGAAGCAGATTAATGGTCATATCTGCTCCCCAGGATGATTGTAAGGAAGAACACAGAAAACTGAAGTTAAAAGTGCATTGGAGTCAGGCACAGTGGTACATGTCTGTAGTCCCAGCTACTCAGGAGGCTGAGGTGGTAGGATCCCTTGAGCCAAGGAATTCAAGTTCAGGCTAGGCAACATAGCAAACCTTCCTCTTTAAAACAAAAGTGCATTAGAAATTTCAATGGGCTGTAAAAATGCACATTCTCATTCTTCCCATAAAGGTTGATATCAATAAGGGGATTATATTTAGAGATAAAATGTTTTAGCATGTAGTAGTATTGGCAGCAGTATTTATAAATGGGCCCACATGTAACACGGAATTGCTTCCCCGTTTGTATTGTATTGGTTACAGCTAGCCCTTCTTTTTGCACAGTTTGAGAAAGATGAATCTATGTAAATTTTTTAAGAATAGAAATATATGTTAAGGTTACTGTAGTTCTGTAAGTACAGTTTTTGGAACCTGGCTGAAAAATGTACTTGATTTTTTTTCTTGTCAAATGTCTTTTTGTCATCACAGTACAGTGACACAAAAGAGAATGATTCATACAGAAAATAAGAACTAGGAAACAGAATTGAAGTTGTTGGTGGCATCTTTTGAAGAAGTGGCCTGGGAGGAAAGGGACTAAATATATGCTATGACTAAATAGAATCCACAGGAACTAGGAAATAGAACTCAAGTTGTTAGTGACATCTTTTGAAGAAGTAGCCTAGGGAAAAAAGTGATTAAATATATTGGACATATTTTCAGAGTAACTATAAGGGAAAGAAAAGAAAACAGTGAAATTCCATATTTACCATTGTATATGAAGATGTTCATGATTATATAGATTAAAAAATAAAATATGTGAGTACTTAAAATTATAAGAATATACTAAGGAAATACTATTTGTATTTTTGTAGTAATTAAAACCAGGAAGTAATGGATTTTCATTTTATCTTTTAATCAATGTACTTATTAAGACAATAATTACATGTACAATATGAGTTCTGGTTCAATAAGAAAGGAAAGATCAGAAAATGGCAAAATCTTTGCCACACAGAATAACATTGCTCACGAGAAGAGATCTAGATAGTAAAAAATATTGTCCTGAGGTAGTAGGATTTTGGATATTTTCTAATTTTCTTTTAAATAGTTGCTAGATTGCTAGGTTTTTATATGTTTTTGAATAAAATAAGAAATGCATGTTTGAAATTAGATCTTGAGAAATTAATTGAACCAAGACATTACATTATATTTCTTTCTACAGCACTCTCCCACTACCTTTCAAATTTTCTTTGTTTGTTACACCCAACTCCATAATCTTTTTATTCTCTCAGGAATAACCTTAACTTCTTTTAATATAGAAAACTAATGCCAACAGATGGGTATTATCCTGACTTTCTGCTACCAAATCAACACCTAATCATACCTTTACGCATCTCTTCTTCCTACTAGATAAAGAATGAATTTACCCGCGGTCTCAGAAACCCAACCCAAGCATGCTCAAAGTAGAATGTATTGGCTTATTTTATCTGAACATCTGAAAATTGAGCTGAATTTCAGCACAGATCTAGCCAACAATATCATCGGAGCTCTGTCTCCTATCTTGGTTCTGCTTTATTGGCCTCATTCTCACATATATTCCCTCAGTTATATTTGTGTATATGTGCTACGTTCTTTTCTTTAAATCATATTCTCAAATGAGAACTTAATTCTGTTAGAGTCCAAGGACTACAGATTTACAGCTGGGAACTATGCACAAATGTAAATAGATAGGCTAATATCAAATAAATTAAGACGTTTCACAGATATCTAGGTGAGTATACTGCTTCTTATTCAACAGTCAGTGAGTGCTGCAGCTTTAAATCACGTTATTAACTCTAGAAAACGAACAACCTAGAACGTTTTTTATAAACCCTGGGGAAAAGTATCATGGTTTTCCTGATTTGTTGAAATGGGCTTCTTGATTTGTTAAGTTTAGAAATTCAGGGATACCACTTCTTTTCTTTTTCCCACTCTGCCTTCTTTCCTTTCTACTTCCTTCCCTTATTAATGCATATTTATCTAATGTATTGCTTTTAATAGTTGCATAATATTTTATATGATAAATTATTATACGTCATTTTGCCACTCTATCTTTCTGCATAATCTCTATTTTTGTTGCCATAAAATACTGAAATGGGTTTCTCTATACATAAAACCTGGTGTACTTATTTCTGTAGATTAAATTTCCCAAATTTCCATAAATATTCCCAAATTTGGAAATATTGTTTGAGCAAGGCAACATTCTCTCACAAAGACCTTTTATAGTTTCAGTACCCAGTCTTACTAAAGTTGTGAAACTTCTTCTCACCAAAACACTACTTCTTAAACTCCAAATAATTTAATTTCCATGTGGATTCAGAAAATGGAGTTTTCAGAGATGATGGGATGGATTCATTACAGTGGTTTAGCAAAAGTTTTAAACTGGTTCTTTGCTCATTGTTGAACAACAGACAGTAGCTCTCTTTCTTTTGACATTCCACTTCTGATTCTTGTCAATTTCTCATTTTGGACACATTTTTTAAATGAATCCTTTTTTTATAATTTAATGTCTTTCTCAGGATAGATTATTTAAAGAAATTATCATTGCATTATTTACCCATTTCATGTGAGATTGTCTTACACTCTTACATCAGAAAATTTTGCTCTCGTATAATTTTCAGAGGACTGCCTGGCCCCTTAGTTTCATGCCAGTTCCTGACACATCCATCTGTTTTGAATACTTTATTTTTCTCTCACACTATTAATGATGACAATCATCATTTGGAACATTTCATGTGCTTTATCTCATTTTATCTTCTCACAACAGTCATCTGAGGCATGTAGTCTTACAATTCCTATTTTAAATATATACAGATTAACATAATTAAATAATTTGCTAGGGTCAGAGTTAGTAAATTGCAGAGCCTGGAGTGAACTCAGAAAATATAGACTAGAGTCTGTACAGTTGATTTTTAAGATTTAGTGCTTGGAACAATGTTGACTTCCAGTAGTTACCTGAAATTGGTATCATTAAGTGAGGTTTGAGAAAGTCAAATACTCTTGCTATGGAGAAGAGCATCAGGGACCTCTGAACTCATAATAGCAATCCAGGTTCTCTTGGTGAATTGGTGTTGAGATAGATTTGGGGGGAGATAATTTATTAGGTTCCAACATCTAACAGTTTGTTAAATATATAGTCACTGGCTCCTCTTTTAGTGCCATCATAAATAGAACTTTATGTTACTCTGGATTGACAGCTACCAAAAGACATCATTTATACTTTTAAGAGGCAACCCCACAGCTATATAAACCCAAGAGGAATCACAGAAGGGTGAGCAGTTGCCAAACAAATCCTCCCCTAGAAGGAATTGCTTTCCAGTGTTTTGGTCTTGAACTATCTGGATCGCCTTACCCTGGTCCTGATAGACCAAATGCCCTTGCATGTAGATTAAGGACTTATTTCTGTTTATTGAAAATTCCAACCCCTTTGGGCTTTGTTCTAATCCTTGATTTCCAAACTGGAAGCTTCTCTTGACATTTTAGCTTTTGTCAGCTTGTCCTATTTGGCTTTACAAGGTGCTATATGGTCAATTATTTCTAATTACTACCAACAACCTAATTCTAGGAGATCATTATGGGAAGATTCTGGATCTGAACTACTGGGTCTCCTTAGTCTCTTATTTGATCAGTTTTAGGGATATAATTACTCCAAGAAAGTCACATTGTACCAATATCTGGCCACCATTTGAGGATCATGGCAATCCCCAACTGTGGTGGAAGCTGTGGAGGGCAAAAGAGAAACATGTATATTTATTTTCAGAGTTCCATCATGTCAGATATCCCTATGGTTCACAGGCTTCAAAATTTGCTGAAAATTTAAAAAATAATACTATTGCATACACTCGGTAGAAGTGAAATTCACATTTTTATTCAATATACTTTAGATATGAAATAGCTGAAATCAGAATTATGTATATAAATCTACAGGTCTGTTACTAGTGGATTAATTAACATTAGCTCCTACATCCAGAAATAAACAATAGAATAGCTGTGAGAGGAATAGGTGGCATTCAAGCCCAAAGATATTGCTGGATGCTAGAGGTACCCAACTATAGCATTGCATAGGAAAGGGTATTTTCTGAGTAATGTAGAGGGAAAACAATACCTTGGATTGGTTTAATATTTTGGATTAACATGCTGTGTGATGTCAAAATCACTTAACCTTTCTTAGTCTATTCCCTTATAGATAAAAGAGAGTTAATGTCACCTACCTCATATACATTTTGTAAATATGTAAATAAAGACTCACAAATAGTTGCTACTATTTGTTGAGTGTTTATTATATTCCAGATTCTGTGGTAAGGATTTAAAAGGTTATATTTCATTTCACACTCAGGAAAACTCTGTGATGTAAATTTGTTCATTACAATCATCTCAAAGATGAGAAAACTAAAGTTCAGAAAAGCTAAAAAGGCATTCCTAAATTCTCACGGCTGGTAAAGGGTAGAACCAGAATTTAACTGACTTCAATACTTCTAACCATGAAACTTATTCAGCATAAAGATACACTACAATAAAGCAATTGCAGTTTTTGCTATTACTTTCAATGGAAAAAGTAATATGCCATTACTTTCAATGGCAAAAACTGCTCTTTTGTACAAATCTACAAATGGTGTATAGGTCATGCCAAGAAGTATATTCCATTATCAGATTCTACAAAATAAATAGTATTAAGAAAAAATAATGAAGAAATTAGATTCTCCCAAACTGGCTGTCCATGTCTTGGTGGTCCAGCATCCTTTACCTGGCCACAGGAAAAAATGACAAAGAGAAATTAAAAACCCATTCATTATTTGTCTAATGAAAGTATATCCAGGAAATAAGCTATAATAGACTGATATTATTTAACATATAAACAACAAACAATAATAAACAGATTTAGTTGTCTGAAAAGGAATTCTTACAGTGAGCATTCCTGTGAAAATCATGTGAGATCCCGAGAAAGCCAAGAAATATGAATGAAAATGTCATACTTTGAAAAAAAAAAACAACAGGATATTCAAAGCTAGTTCTTGTTTTTTTTTTGAGACAGAGTCTCACTCTGTCACCCAGGCCAGAGTGCAGTGGTGTGATCTCCGCTCACCGCAACCTCCACCTCCTGGGTTCAAGCAATTATCTTGCCTCAGCCTCCCGAGTAGCTGGGACTACAGGCACGTGCCACCATGCCCAGCTAATTTTTGTATTTTTAGTAGAGACGGGTTTCACCATGTTGGCCAGGATTGTCTCGATCTCTTGACCTCATGATCTGCCTACCTCGGCCTGCCATAGTGCTGGGAGCCACAGGCGTGAGCCACCGTTCCTGGTCCAGTCCTTGTTTTTTGATGATGTTTTAAGTCTTTACATCTTGGAGATTATCTGGGAATTCTCTTAGCATAACCAAGTACAGAGTTGTCATTTCTGAATGTGTTACTCAATTTTCTAAATTGTGATACATTCACTTTTCTCAAAGACTAATAGAAAATGAAATGAAGAGGGTTGTGAGAAAACCATCTCCAGCAGGTTCCAATGAGCTGTTTGGATGAGAGTTCTCTGTGAAAGAAGGAAAAGAGTAGTTTCTTTATTCCAATCTTGTATTAATACTACAGTGGGGAGACACAGTTAAGAACACCCAGTATCATAATAATTGAATACCCAAGCCAAATATGTCAGACTTTATTTCCACTGAAGAGAATGTACAGTGTTACATGGAGCAGGAAAGGTGTTTTGGAGGCAAATGTTCAAATCAGTAGGTATGTCTCACCTTTTCTAATCCACAGTTTATAAAGATAACCTCTCCAGAATTATCTCCAATCTAATGCTCTTATTTAATGCCTCCTTTTGATTCTGGTCATGAGTTTGAGAGACAACATCTATATTGTATTATGAGACATTCAATCTCTTTACCCACCCTCCAGGTCTCTTACAATGAAAAAGGTAATACCATCAAATATGGCATTTTCATCTCTTCTGGCCAGTCTATATTAAAATGGGTTCTCATCTTTCACTCATATCACACTACCTATATTTTCAGTGTTTACTCCTCCAGTACTGGAAAACATGACACATGTTCTTTTATGACTAATTTTTTATTAGTCATAATGACCCTGTTAGAGTCATTGAAATCATTACATTCCTGCTCCCGTATCACTTAAGTATATTTATCTCTATTCGTGACTGGAAAAAAATATCTTCCTAACTTTGTCGCCATCAGACAACTCTCTGCTGAAGCTGTCAAACCCTATTAAAATAATAGTTCTTTTCTGCTGTAATCACCTCACACAAGATGGGTAATCCTTCACCTTATATTTCTTTCAGTATTCACTAACGGTGAAGGTGTTTAGATGTATTTTTAAAATAAAAGGCCTAAGGGAGCAAATTGAAGGAATCTAAACAGAAATGACATATAGAATATACAAATATTTTAATATCACTCAGATGAAAAAGACCCAAAATCATCAGTGAGCAGTTAGCAGGTTATTATTAAGTATTTGTGGTTTGCAGAGCATTGTACCATGTCATATGCAATCCTGTGGTGAATGTACTTATTTATGTATCCTACTGAACTAGTCATTACAAGAACCATGCTGCTCATAGTGTGGTCTGCATATTGGGCCAGTCTATGAGGAAATTGTTATAGAAATTAAGAGTTAGCATTGTAAAACTTTTGTATGAAATTAGGAAAATTTTATGGCCATTGAAATAAAAAAAATGTTAGTTTTTTTCTTTTCGGACCTAAAAAACATTATTTTTTTCTTTTCAAATTCTGAATGTAGCAATTCAAAAATAACTTTAAAACTATATTTCATACTTATTTTTGTATCTTTTTCTAGTAATTTATGTATTTTATTAACTACTCGTCTAAGATAGCATGGGACGAAAACTGGTTCTCACCACAGATAGCGCAGAGGCCCTGCCATGAGTATGGAATATTTCTTGACCAGCTCTGTATTTCCTCATTGCATCCGGAAGTAAAATAGAATCTGCTTTGGGCAACCTATTACGTTCCTTTCATAGTTGGTATATTCTATGTGTTATATAAATTTCACTATATATATATTAATACTATATATTCCAAGACAAAAAACAAGCAAGATAACTAGAAAACCATGTTCCACCCATATTTGTGTCTTGTGATTTCAATATCTTCACCTCTGCTAGTTAAATGAGCTCTGCTAATCAGCAATGTGGGCACCATCTGGTTGGAAATGCAGAATCTCAGGCCTACAGAATCAGAAGCAGCATTTTAACAGCAAACTCAGGTGATTTATAAGCACATTGAAGTCCGAGGTACGTTGGCTCAGACTAATATGGAAGCTCCTAAAATGTCAAAAACTTCAAAGCTTCTAAGAATGTCACTAACATTAAAAACTTTAGTGCAATATGAAGCATATTTCATTAGTCAGGGCTTCAGCTGCTAAAAAAAAAATGCCAATGTACGCCTAAATCCCCGAGTTCAATTCATTTTGATTTTAAACTTATTCTCAGCATGCTTTTGCTACTTACATGGTGGAACTCCTTGAACAGAATAAGAGACCATAGTGCCTGACTGAAACTCAGACTGGAAAAGGTTGAAATGTAAATCACCCTGGGCTCTTTTAACTTAATATAGTCAAATTCAGTTATCCCGTATTAACCCCAATCTAAGGTATATGGAGAACCTGGTCAGAAAATCTCTCTGGTCAACCTTCCTATTATATAGTGAAGAGAACCAAGACAGGGATTAAAAACCAGTGGAAAAAGCATTTGCTTGAGGAGCCCATAGCTTCAAATGTAAGTTGCAAAATATTCTAAATGAAAGAAAGGCCTGTTCTTTAATTGATTCATGCAGGAGGTGTTTTCTCTCCAAAAGTATTATCAGTTCTTAAGAAATCTTGGTAAATATTTTCCTATCAACCACTTCACTGTCTTGTCTGGCAACATTTATTGCTGGTCATCTCTTCTTTGCTAACTCTATTCTTTGGATATGTTTCAAGTTGTTGCAATTTCCACATCTCTCAAAGAAGCAACACAACATAGAGGAAAAATATATGGCCAACTCTAGATACAGACAAACTTAGGATAAAATTTCAGCTTTGCCACTTATAAGCTGTGTATCCTTGAGCAATTTGGCTTTTATGAATCTCTGTGGCTAAATGAATATCAAATTTGCTGGGTTACAAGAATAGAAACAAACAACATAAGATGTTTGGAAAATGGTAGTTGTCACTATTATGCAATTACTGTATATGTGTATAAATATGCTGTGTAATTGCGTGCATATAAATTATATATGTGTATATGTGTTTACCTGTGTGTGTGTATGCTTTTTTGACCATGCTGAGCTTTGAACTCCATGAATTCTTTATCTCTAAATTTCCATTGACTTGCATAGTGCTTAAAATGATTGCTGAATGGAAATAGGATGAACAAAATAATGAATGAATGAAAAAAATAGATAAACATTAATTGAACTAAATTGATAGAATACAATGCTGTCACTATTCTTGATTAGTCCCAAAGGCTATATATCCTCCCATATGTTATTATCCTTATAGTTGTACTTGACCATAATGCATTTTTCACAGTTCCAGTTTTAATGTCAGCTTCTTCCCTTTGGGAAGCCTTTCTTGACTAAGACAATGTTGCTTTTTTCTCCTCCTCTAGATCTGTATAGTTCATATATCTGAAACACTGACTTCATCTCACTCATGAGAATTCAACAGTTATGCTAAAGATTGTGTTATGGGAGCTCCTAGAGGTAGGTGCATTGCAACCTTCTTGAAAATGAGCTGCAATGCAAACAGATTTGCTTTGGGGACTTGGAGTTGATATTCTCAACTTAGGTATGTCTGCCATCTTAGGAAACAGTAACACTCTCCTGAGAGTAAAATATCCTAAGATCATTACAGCCCAGTTCCTGTAGGTTATTTTAAACACTGACTCACAAGCTCAGAAAAATCTTGGCAAGATAGATTGGAATGAGAGTCAAAGTTTGTGTAGGATGTGGCTGTTTGAAAATCGAGAAGCTCATGTAAGACCTAAACATAGGGCAAAAAGGAGAAAAAAAAAAATAACCCACACATATAAACCCTGAAGATGGATGAGGGAGTAGGATGGGGTGTTGAAGAAAGTATTGGCAAGAGTGAAGAAGGTTATTTTTGTAAACAGATTCTTAGGAATGAGAGACATATATTGACTAAGCAAGCAGTATAAAGGGGGTGATACATAAACAGCAAATGTGTGAAGAGAAAATAACTTATAATGGGGGGAAATAATCGAATAAGGTCTTTTCTTTGCCACTGAAGCAGGTAGCTGGGCACATATTTTTAGAATATTATACTTTATCTGACCCACCTGGTCTTACACATTCCTTGTCATTATTTTCAAATATTGGTCAATGAAACATTTAAGCACTATCTGTAATTTACATTTCTTATCTCAATCTTTATTCATCAACACATACTCTTCATCTCTTTGCCCTGGTACTGTGCCAATTTCAAATAATTACCTTTTGGCAACTGACCGCACCCTTTCATTTCCCTTGATGCCAAAAGGTAATTAAATGAAAAATTTTACATTCATTCCTTAATACAGTGCAAGGGTCAGCAAACTTTTACTGTAAAGGGCTAGATAATAAATATTTTTGTCTGTAATAAAGGACATATGGTCTCCGTTACAATTCTAACTGCTGTTGTAGTGTGAAAACAGTCATAGACAATACAAATACAATCGATTACAGCTGTGCTGCAATAAAGCCTTATTTACAAAAGCAGGCAGCAAACAGGCTGGATTTGGCACCAGATGGTAGTTTACTGACCCCTGCTATAGTGCCTGACATATTGTAAGTGCTCAATGAATATGAATGAACTCTTTATGAACTAACACTTTCCTCCTTTTGGAGTGAGATTTTCCCTTCCACGTTTCCTCACCTTCTGGGAAACTGCTAGTTACCTTTCTCATGTGAATCCATTTATCTTCATTTCCAGGCAGATTTTCCATGACAATTGTTATAACTCAAAACTAAATATCATTTTTATGCTGTTTTCAATGTACTAGGTACAAACCTCATTGCTTTAAAAACATCTTCGTGCACTTTTTGAAATCCCCATGTGCTTGTTATGATGATGTCCATTCTCACTAAGAAAACTACTGTGTAAGCCGGGCGAGGCAGCTCACGCCTGTAATCCCAGCACTTTGGGAGGCTGAGGCGGGCGGATCACGAGGTCAGGAGATCGAGACCATCCTGGAAAGCATGGTGAAAACCCGTATCTACTAAAAATACAAAAAATTAACTGGGCATGGTGGTGGGCGCCTGCAGTCCCGGCTACTTGGGAGGCTGAGGCAGGAGAATGGCGTGAACCCAGGAGGCAGAGCTTGCAGTGAGCCAAGATCGCACCACTGCACTCTAGCCTGGGCGACATAGCACGACTCCATATCAAAAAAAAAAAAAAGTTCCACAAAACTAAAAAAAAAAAAAAAAAAAAAAAAGGAAAACTATTGTGTAAAACAGTTAAATAATACATCCAAGATGACACAACTTGTAAATACTTCTTCCTCTGTGTGCTTGCTGAAAATACAATGCATGCTTTCAGTGATTACATTGCTTTTTAATCTGATGCAATCCCATTTGCCTATTTTTACTTTTGTTGTCTGTGCTTTTGGATTTATATCCAAAAAAATCATTGCCCAGAACAATGTCATAGAGCTTTCCCCCTATGTTTTCTTCTAGTTGGTTTACAGTTTCAAGTCTTACATATGAGTCTTTAATTCATTTTAAGTATATTTTCCTATATGGTATAATATAAGATTTTAATTTTATTCTTTTTCACATGGATATACAGTTGTCCAACATCATTCATGGAAGAGACTGTCCTTTCTCCACCATGTATTCTTTGTACCTTTGTCAAAAATCAATGGACTGTAAATATGTGGGTTTATTTCTGTGCTTTCTGTGCCATTGGTTTATGTGTCTGTTTTTATGCCAATACCATGCTGTTTTGATTACTATAGCTTTGTATTAAATTTGGAAGTCAGGTAGTGTGATACTTCCAGTTTTGTTCTTTCTGTTCAAGATTGTTTGGTTATTTGGGTTTTTTTGTAGTTCCACATAAATTTTAAAATTATTTTTTTCTCTTTCTATGAAAGAGGGCATTGTTATTCTGATAGGAGTTACATTGAACCTATAGATTGCTTTGATTAGTATAAACATTTTAACAAATTAATTCTTATAATCACTAAACATGGAATGAATGACTATGTCTTCAATTTATTTTATCTATTTTTTTATGGTTGTTAATGTATAAGTCTGGTATGTCTTTGGTTAAACTTATCCTAAGTATTGTAGTTTTTGCAGCTATTGTAAATAGGATTGTTTTATTCATTTATTTATTTTTCTAGAAATGAAATCACTACATCAAAGAGATATCTGCACACCCATTGATATTTATAACTGCCAAAATATGGAATCAACCTAAGCGTCCTTCAGTGGATAAATGAAAAAAGATAACATGGAATACTATTCAGCCTCAAAAAGAAAGAAATTCTGTCATTGGTTATGACATGGAGGACATTATGTTAAGTGAATAAAGACAGGTACAGAGAGACAAATTCTGCATGACTCCACTTATAACTGTTGAACTTGTAGAAGTAGACAGTAGAAGTTTCCAGGTTCTAGGGGCCGGGGAAAGGTATTGGAATGATATTGGTCAAAGTATACAAAATTTCAGGTACATAAAAGGAATAAGTTCAAGAGCTCTATTGTACAACATGGTGACTATAATAAATAACAATATATTGTATGTATTCTTGAAAATTACTGACAGATTTTAAGTGTTCTCACCAAAACAAAAGCAACTATATGAAGTAATGAATATGATAATTAGCTCAATTTAGTCATTTCAATACATATGCATATTTCAAAATATCATGTTGCGCACAAAAAAGTTGTACGACTTTATGTGTCAATTAAGATAAATAAATAAATGCCTTTAAAAAGGAAGGAAAAATATAGAAGAAAAATTTTCAGAATTTAAAAAAGTCACATTTCTTCTAATTGACAAAGCATAAAAAATCTAAAGTAATTAAAATGAAAACAATACACAAAAGATTTATTGCAGTACAATTTCTACACCCAAAAACAAAGAGAAGCTTTCAGATACAATGATAAAAATCTTATTATAAATAAATCTAAACAATTATACTGGTGCAAATTCTTCAAGTGAAGAACTTAAAATTTAATGTAAAATAACATTTTCCAGTTGCTGAGAGAAAATAATTCTTAATCTAGAATTATATTTCCTAACTAAAATGTGATTGGAGAATGGAGCAAAAAAAAAAAAAATGACCCCGGATATTAGGTATATGACTGCATAAGGCTATAGCAATACAGTCTAATTTAGGAGTAAAAGTTATTATAAAATACCTGAAATCTTGACCAAATATAGTAAAAATAAAGATCATAAGAAGATTGAAGTTTAGATGTTCATCATATTATTTTGAAGTAGAGTAACAAAATGTAACAAATTTAGACTTTGTTAACTGACCATGCTCACATTCATATGATCAAAGAAATTTTAAAAATAATAAACACAAACAAGTGTGTGTAACTTTTACATTTATAGAATGAGAAGAAAAATTAATTATAAATCACAACTCAATATAAGGCAGAAGGCAGGAAAAAAGAAAAATGAAAAGCAGAACAAATAAAACAAAATAAAATGACTGTAATGAATCAAAATATATCAGTAATTACAATAAGTACCAATCAGATATGATATTATATATATATATATTATGTATCAATAAGATTATTTAAAAGAGTTCATCAGATTAGATTTTTAAAGTCTAGCTACATGGATATTATAGCCACACTATAGCATAAAGAGAAATGAGTATTTAAATTAAACAAAAATGGGAAAAAGGACACAGGCAATTAATATGGAGTGTCTATACTGATATGAGAAAAAATAAACTTTAAGGTAAAAAATACTATTGTTTGAACTAAAGAGGTTCAAATTGAAATTTAAAATTTGACTATCGGCTGGGCGTGGTGGCTCAAGCCTGTAATCCCAGCACTTTGGGAGGCCGAGACGGGCAGATCACAAGGTCAGGAGATCAAGACCATCTTGGCTAACACGGTGAAACCCCGTCTCTACTAAAAAATACAAAAAACTAGCCGGGCGAGGTGGCGGGCACCTGTAGTCCCAGCTACTTGGGAGGCTGAGGCAGGAGAATGGCATAAACCCAGGAGGCGGAGCTTGCAGTGAGCTGAGATCCGGCCACTGCACTCCAGCCTGGGCGACAGAGCGAGACTCTGTCTCAAAAAAAAAAAAAAAAAAAAAAAAATTTGACTATCATAAGCAGCTACTGATTTAGGAACCAAGAATATAAGGCAAAAAACCTACCCAAATTGCAAGACAATATATAAATCTTTCATCAATTCAGAAAATTTAACATTTTTCTTTGAATAATTGCTAAACCTTGTAAGAATGTAGTAGCTAATCTCAAAGACATATACTGAGCCCTGTACACAACAGTTTAAGAATATATTTTCTTCTTAAGCAAAAATTCAAATTGCTTCCAAGTATTTTTTATTCTACATTCAATGTCCTCTGAACATAATGTAATTACAATTTGATATCATTGTCAGAAACATAACTAAAGATAAAACATAACCTAGAAATTAAGTCAGATCTGTTAATAATATAAAGTTAATGAGATTGTAATGGAAATTAAGTAAACAATAAAATAATTTCTTCACTGCAAATTTGTGAGGAGCTGCTAAAACTGAATTTACAGTCCTTTCACAGTAAAATGCTTATATTTGAAAAAGCCAAAATTATTGAGGTATGAATGCAGAAGCAGAAGCTAGAAAAGAAAAACAAGCAACCAAAATAAAATAGGAAAAAAAGATGGTAGATACAAAATAAAGATACAAAAGAAGATAATAATAAAGTTATTGATGATTATTTGAAGCTGATAAAAATAGACAAATCTTTGTTAACCATGATCAAGAGAAAAACAGATAATGCATATAAATAATAATGCATATAAGTAATAATACATGAAAAAGGGACAAAATTGCAGAAACTGCTGTGATTTTTTTTAAACTCACAAAGGACTATGCTAACATTTTATGCCAGTAAATTTGGAAACTTGGATGACATCTACAATAGCTAAGAAAAAAGAAACGTCAAACTTATTTTTAAAAAGGCTTATGTGACTATGAAGCTCTTAAATGTGAGACCTCAGACTATAAGAATTCTAGAAGAAAACCTAAGAAATACTATTATAGACATCAACCTTGGGAAAGAATTTATGACTAAGTTCTCAAAAGCAATTGCAACAAAAACAAAAATTGACATTGGGGACCTAATTAAACTAAAGAGCTTTGGCAAAGCAAAATAAACTATCAGCAGAATAAACAGACAGCCTTTATAAAGATAAAGGATTATTTAAATTAGGAAGTGAGAGAAAATATTCACTAACTACAAATCTGACAAAGGTCTAATATCCAGAATCTATAAGGAACTCAAACAACATAACAAGCCAAAAATAGATAACTCCACTAAAAAATGGGCAAAAAGCATGAACAGACACTTATAAAAAGAAGACTTACAAGCAACCAACAAATATATGAAAAAATGTTTTACATTACTAATCATTAGGAAAATGCAAATCAAAACCACCAGCAGATACCCTCTTACAATGGTCAGAATGACTATTATTAAAATGTCAACAAACAGCAGATGCTGGTGAGGCTGTGGAGAAAAGGGAATGCTTATACACTATTGGTGGGAATATAAACTCATTCAGCCCTTGTGAAAAGCAGTTTGGAGATTTTTCAAAGAATTTAGAACTACTGATACAACAGAAGCAGGAGGCAGAGAAACTCTAGGCAGACAGTGGCAGGTCTCTTGACAAAGTCCCACCTTCAAGTCAAAAAGTCTGACACCTGTGACCCAAAGTGAGACCACTTGACGGTTGCCTTTTTCTAAACTACCCATGTACCACCTGAACACCCATCCTGTGCCTACAAAGACCCTGGACTCAATTGGAGAGGAACGGAGAAGTGGCTGAATATCAGAGAGAAGCGACTTGACTTCAGAGGGATGGCTTGATGGCTTGACTTCAGAGAAGAGTCCTGCCAGAGAGTGCCAGACTTGAGGGGAAGATAACCTGCCCTTCTATGCCCTTTCCACTTCCCCTTCTCGCTAAGAGCCACTTTCATTGTTCAATAAAATCCTCCACATTGACCATCCTTCAATGCGTTCATGCAACCTAATTTTTCCTGGACACTAGACAAGAGCTTGGGAGCCATGAGTGTGGATACCCCAAAAAGGCTATCACACTGGCACTTTGCCCTCTATGGCAGAGGGCAGCTGTGACACATGACAAGGCAAAGGGCCCACTGAGCTGTTAACACTTAAGTTATCCACGGATGGCTGAGCTAAAAGAGCACTGTAACATGCCTTCTGAGGTTTGGGGGTGTCAGGCACCCCAAGCTGGATGCTGCCATAGGGCCTCAAAGTAGCCAGCTGGAACCTGTGCTGGCTCACCTACTTGATCCCTCCCTCAAGGGGTTGAGTGTGGCAAATCGAGTAAATGGAGTTCGTTCCTCCCAGAGCCCAAAAGTGCTCGCTCCAGTTCCCACAGTCTTTCACTCACGTGCTCCCTCCCACCAGGGTTAGACAGTGAGTGACAGGCTGAGTAAACAAGGCACCCCTATCGCGAATCCTGCAAAGCAGTCAAGAAAATATTGTGCTTCACTACTGTTTGACCCAGCAATCCAATTATTAGGCATATATTCAAAAATAAATAAATCATTTTAACAAAAAGATACATGCACTCCCATGTTCACTGCAGACCTGTTCTCCACAGCAAAGACACAGAATCAACCTAGCTGACCCTCGAGAGTGGATTAAATAAAGAACATGCGGTACATGTATACCATGGAATTCTATGCAGTCATAAAAAAGAACAAAATCATTTATTTTGCAGCAACACACATACAACTGGAGGCCATTATCCTAGGCAAATGAATGCAGGAACAGAAAACCAAATATTGCATGCATATTCTCACTCATGAGTGGGAGCTAAACTTTGGGTACTATTGGACATAAAGATGGCAATGATAGAATCTGGGGACTATAAGGGGGTAGGGAGGGAGGGGAACAAGGTTTCCCAAGGTATTAGGTACCATGCTTAATACCTGAGTGATGGAATCATTCGTACACCAAACTTCAGCATCATGCAATATACTTACTTAACAAATCTGTACATGCACTCCTAAATCTAAAAGAAAATTTTAATTTAAAAGTATGTAAAGGTTATAAATTTAAAATACATTTAATCAGTGGGAGAAAAAATAAACTATTCCAACAACGATTTCATATTATTTCACTGTTGGGTTTTAGCAAACATTTGATTAAAAGATATTTTCAATTTAAAGATTTCCAGAGAATAAAAAATACAGAATATTCTCAAAATTACTTCACAATACTACAATAATCTTAATTGTAATGTAAGACAATAATAACATGATAAAAAAATTGTAGACCGACAACACCCACTAAAAATTGACATGAAATCTTTTTTTTTTTTTTTTTGAGATGGAATCTTGCTCTGTCACCAGGCCAGAATGCAGGGGCATGATCTCTTCTTACTTCAACCTCTGCCTCCCAAGTTCAAGCGATTCTCCTGCCTCAGCCTCCCGAGTAGCCGGGACTACAAGCATGAGCCACCACGCCCAGCTAATTTTTGTATTTTTAGAGATGAGGATTCACCATGTTTGCCAGGATGGTCTTGATCTCTTGACCTTGTGATCTGCCTGCCTGGCCTTCCAAAGTGCTATGATTACAGGTGTGAGCCACTGCACCCGGCCAACATGAAATCTTAGATAAAATATTGCCCAGCAAAATTCAGGTATGGAATAAAATTATATCAATATCTATGTGTGTGTGTGTGTATGTGTGTGTGTACAAATTTTGGCTTTTAATTAGAAATTTTATTAATGTCATTCACCAAAGTATCAGTTTAAGAAAGACAAAAATATTTGGTCATGTCAATAGATTCAGAAAAATGATTAACACCCATTTATAATTTAAATTAAAATAATTCTTAATAAATAATGCAAGAGAACATTTTTAACTTCATAAATGGAAATGACCCAATATCTCCACAAATATAATAATGATAGATAAAAATTTTAAAGCACTTCCTTTAGATCCTGGAATCAGACAAGGATATTGTTACTACTATCTCTAGTGAACATTGTGCTAAGAGTTCTATCCAGAGTTGTAAACATAAAAGTTCTAATAATTGAAAATTGAAGCAATAAATTGTCATTCCACTCAGACTATATGATAACCTACTTAAAAGAAAACATTCATAAATATAATCATATGTGTGATTAAGCTTTGCACTACAATTGCTTAATATGAAAACAGTATTCAAAAACAATGATGGCTAAGGTGTGGAGTTGCAGTTCTGTTTCGGCACTGTGAGCCCACTACTGCCCAACCCTCTCACTAACTGCAGCTAAAAATTCTGGACAAAATAAAAAAAAAAAAATTAAAACAATAACACCAACAACTACCTAGGACTAGAAAAATAAGTACAAGCAGGTGGACTGTGAGGGAAATTTAGAACTCAAAGAAGTAATCAACATAAATTAACATTTCCTACTCATTTTTTCTCTCCTGGCTTTGCCCTGAAAGTGAATCCCAGTCCAGAGTAACACAGTGTCCTGGCATTCTAATGTTCTGATAAAAGACTCAAGTTTCTGATACGAAGAATGAGAAAAATGCGACCTCTGCAGGCAGAACACTTGATTTAACTGCTGAGCTGCACATGGGACAGAACCCAACCAGTGGAACAATGGCTTAGATAACTGAACTGAGATTTGAACTATCACCCAGAGTGCAAGAAATGATTTGCTGTCTAAACCTAACCAGACCGAGACACAAAGACTTCTACATTGTACAGAGGCATATGACAAGACCCCAGATCTACACAGCATAACCTTCACAATATCCAGGGCATGATCCAAAATTATTAATCATTCAGAGAACTAGAATCTGATTTTCTAAGGCTAAGACCATCAACAAATACCAACTCCCCAAAAAGTTAGATAGAGAAACTATCAGACTATGACTTTAAACAACTATTGTAACTATGCTTCCTGACATAAAATAAAACCTCATTTTTAAATGAATGAAAAACTATCTAGTCATTTATTTATTTTAAAAATGAAGTTATTCTCAAACCCTTTTCCCCCAAAACACTAGCCTCATATAATTTTAACTAGTGAGCTCTATCAAGCACTCAGAGAAGAAATTACATTTTTTCAAAGCATGAGAAAGACATATAAAAATTACAAATCCATATTCTTCACAAATTTAGATCAAAAAATTATTTAAAATGTTAACATTTAATCCAATAATATATAGGACAATACATCATAAGGAATTAAAGTTTATGAAAGGTTAGTTCAACATTCAAAAATAAGTTCTGTAATGTAGCCTATCAATGGAATAAAGAAAAAAGAATTTTCATTTCAATAAGTGCATAAAAATTATTTGCAAAAGTTCAACAATTATCACTAACAAATGCAGCCAACCAGGAGTTCCTCACACTGACAAAAAGCACCTGGAAAAAAACTATAGTCAATACTATGCTTAATGATAAAGGACTGAGATGTTTGCCTTTAACATTGGAAATAAGTGAGAATTCCTGATTTTATCATTTCTATTAATTCCTCCCTACTTTTGGTGAAGTATGTATTTTTTAGGAGGAGTGTTTTTTATATATACATACAACACACACACACCCCCATATATTTGTTATATGGGTTTTTTTCTTGCAAGTTTAAAGATCTCTATCTGTCAAGCAAATTTTCATATATCCATATGATATATTATATGGTATATTCATATGACATCAACAATGCAGAAACAAAAATGATTGAAACTGAATAACATGAATGAATCTTAGATATTGTTGTGAAAAAATGTGACAACAAAAAATTCTATCTCTATCAAATTCAAAACCAGGAAAACCTAATTTATCCAGATCAGAAATGTTATCAGTTTTTCTGTGTCAGAGGTGGCATGGAAATGATCAGCTGCACAGGGATGAAAGAGAACTCTACATCTTGACTAGGGTGCTGGTTATACAATTGTCTGCATTTTTAAAAGGCGTTGACCTACATGTTCAATCTGTTTTAATTTCATTATATGCAGATTATATCTCAATATAGTTGATTAAAAATTGTTTCTAAATGTTTCATTCTGCTATACAGATATACACTTTTCTAGTTCTGTCCTATATACATATGTACACACACACACGCACATCTACACACACACACATATATACACACACATACATATATAGTAAACTAAAAATAAAATCCAAAGTCACTGCTAACTCAATGGACCCCTTATGGCCAAGGGGACCCCCAAAAAACCTTAAAAACCTAGTTCCCAGCCATATGGGATGAGAGGTCAGTCGGGCCTCATTATAAGCCCTCCCTTTTATGGCTTAGGGACAGCTGACCAAAATTAATGTTAAAATAAAGATCATAAAACCAACAGAACCAGCTCTTTTTTTCTATAGGATACAAAATTATAAACTGGACATTTTGGCAATAAGATACCAAATTATAACAGGCAAGCATTAAGTCACACATCTTCTACACTTACAGAATAAACTATGTTCTAATTGCCTCAAGGTCTTTCTTATTCTCTAGCAGCCAAACACACACTGACCTTGAGATAAGCAAGATTAAAACAATTTGCAGCTCCATCAGATGTTCACTAAATGACCCCCAGTCCCTGCTCCACCACCCACTACTACAGCTTTTATTGGACAAAAGACTGATTACAGTAACTTCCTCCAGATAAATAGAATGCCAACCAAGGACTGGTTCTGGCCATTTTACAGAGACCGTGCACTTGCATGCCTTTGTGGCCTAAAACGACACTGTGACATATAAGGTGATATGTTTTGGCTCTCTGTCCCCACCCAAATCTCCTCTCAAATTGTAGTCCCACATGTTGAGGGAGGGACCTGGTTAGAGGTGATTGGATCATGGGATCAGTTTCCCCCATGCTGTTCTGGTGATAGTGAGGGAGTTCTCATGAGATCTGATGCTTTTAAAAGTGGCAGTTTTCCCTGTGATCTCTCCCTCCTGCCTCCATGTAGAATGTGCCTCACTTCTCCTTTGCCTTCTGCCATGATATTAAGTTTCTTAAAGTCTCCCCAGCCGTGTGAAACTGTGAGTCAATTAAACCCCTTTTGTTTAGAAATTACCCAGTCTCAGGTAATGTCTTTGTAGCAGTGTGAAAACAGACTAATACATAGGCCCTAATTGTAATACATAAAAATGTTAAGTCTACACCTGAAAGTAAACATGGGTTGTATGTTACATGCATGTTTGTTCAATATGCATGCGTCAGGACCACCTTCATGAATATTCATAGCTCCTCCTGTAACCTGTTGAGTATGTATGTTTAGTCAACCCGTTCTGCATAAAATTCCTATTCCAACCCTTTCTTCGTCAAAGTACCTGTTTCTGATCTTGGCTAGAGACTGTTTCCCAGCCTGCAGGATGGCCACCTTGTAGAGTGTAATCCTTCAGAAGAAATAAAGTTTC
The DNA here is from genome assembly GCF_002776525.5 of Piliocolobus tephrosceles. Classification (NCBI taxonomy): domain Eukaryota; kingdom Metazoa; phylum Chordata; class Mammalia; order Primates; family Cercopithecidae; genus Piliocolobus; species Piliocolobus tephrosceles. The sequence goes on along the minus strand of NC_045446.1, from coordinate 22,759,332 downwards.
TCTCTCCTGTACAAATTTGTAGATCTTGATATTTTAAGTTGTTTTGTTCTTGTTTTATACTGAGATGGGATCCCTCTGTGTTGCTTAGGCTGGAGTGCAGGGCACAATCATGTCTCACTGGAGCCTTAACCTCCCAGGCCCAAGCCATCCTCCCACCTCAGCCTCCTGAGTAGCTAGGACTACAGACATGTGCAACCACACCCAGCTAATTTTTCAAATTTTTTGTAGGGATAGGGTCTCACTATGTTGCCCTGGCCTATCTCAAATTCCTGAGCTCAAGTGACCTTCCCTGCTCAGCTTGCCAAAGTGCTGAGCTTATGGACACACCCCTACACCTATCTGATTTTAAAAATTTAGTGATATATAGTTATATAAATTTTTCTACATATACATGTATATGTATATGTAGTATATATGTATTTTCTACATATACATATATGTAGAAAAGTACTAGAAAAAGTATATGTGCAATAGAATGAAATTAATAATAATATGCACTTATTTTAGTATGTACAATTTGATGTTTTTTATGTATATATATGAATACACACACACACACACATATATATGTACACATAAAACTATGGCTACAAATATAAGTAATAACCATTTCCACTTCACCATGGTAGTAACCATCATTAGTCTGTCCCAAATGTCTGTCTTAGTTTCTTTTTTGACCTGTACTGGTTAACCTCAAGGATATCTGAAACTACTTTTTCTTCTTTCCCCCTACACATGGATAGCAAACCCTATGCTCATTGGCTCTACCTTCTGCTTTGCTTGTTTCAGGGCTGGTCCATTGGGCTCTAAATTTTTAAATGTGTAAGTTTCAGAATCACAGAAACCTCAGAAGATATTGGAAGGCTAAAGCTTTGAAGCAACGAGACTTTAGATCCTCTCACCTCATTCCTATTTTCCTCATCATAAAAACCTTTTCGAGAGGCAGAAGAACGATGAAAGAGATGGGGCCAACACTCTCAGAGGTGGGTTGTGGCAAAACGTAATGTAGAATTTAGATTCTATTTCTCTCAGCCCCTCTGCTCATTCCAGCTCATCTGGCTTCAATCCCAGCTTCTTGTTCTTGTTTTATTTCCCTTCTGCTGTTTCTTTCTTTGAGTTGCATTTCTGGTGCCAGGTGGGAACAACAGCTGAGCACTGTGGAGGTGGAAGATACCGAGAGCTCCATTGCAGCCACAGTGATGGATGGCACTGATAGAGAAAAATCCACAAAAGTGCTTGACTTTTTTCATGAATCTGCAGTTTCTTCTGAAAAAGTGAAATTTTATCAAGTGGTAAAGTAAGACAATTGCTTCCTCCAGCAGTGACTTCTAGATAGGTCAAAATGACACTGAATCAGACCTGGGACAAATTCCTCATTGAATTGATCTTAGTTAAATTCCAATTTCAGTTTTTTAGTCTTTAGAACAGAGATTAGTTATGTCTGATTAGTACTTTTAAAAGTTGTCTACATCTCAAGCAATATCTGGGAGAATGTGAAAAGATCATTGATTCATTTGTCAACAAATATTTACTGCCTATTATGTGCTAGGTACACTGCTGGGCTCTAACATTGTTAATATGTGGGCCACAGAGCACTATAGCTAAATTCTAGTGTATGCTCCCCTGAGTTCTGGGAAATATTTCCTATTAGATTCACATTTCTTAAGAGGAAAATGACATACAATTATAAACTATCATTAAGTATTGTTGCTGAAGCCAGCTGAATATCTGCAAGATGACTGGCACGTGACAAGGACATCAGTGATGCATCATGGTTTCTGGGTAATGTCTCAGGGGACTTATAGATTACCATATCTAGAGATCTCTTATCAACTTAGTGGCAACATTGACAGAAGTGTGATGAAAAGTATTGCATATATTTCTTAAAATGAAGTTGTGTACAAACAACAGTGAAATCTAAACAATAAATAGTAACTCTACTTTTTTATGTGTTGACATTTCAAGGCAACCTATTTGTTTAAACTGGTCTCATTTGAGCCTTTTAGCACATCTAATACAAGTTGAAAATATCCTAACAGCCAAAGAAACATTAATCCAGAGGGCTAATTTATCTTGTGGACAAGCCTGACCATGCTATTTGATGTAGTAACAATTCTCTGTAAGGATAGTTCTACACAATATTCATCATGGCAGAAACCTGGCTACCAGAACCAATTTGCTCATTTGAATAAGATTGCAGAGCCTGAAATCATCTAGTCTGACCCATACTTTTTTTTTTTTTAATTACACAGTTGAGATCCAGAAAAGTTATTTGTAGACTTTAGCCTTTGCAAAAAATAGAAGGTGTGCATTTTCCTAAGAAAGTGGTTGGATTAGCAAGCACACACCATAGATAAAAATTGAGTTCTTGCTTTTCGTACTTTCCTTCTTTCTCTTTCTTTTCTTCTCCTCTATCTCTGTCTCTCTCTCCTTGTATCCCTCTTCTCCTTTTTCTTTCCATCATAGCTTGTACCTTGTTTCAAAAATAACTTTTTGGTTTATATTTGAGTAGAACACTATGAAAATGGTATCAGGACAACAAAATATATAAATGCAAAACACTGCAGTTTGTGTCACCTAGGGTAGTAACAAATGTTACGGAAAGAGATTTTCTATCATTTATGGCTATTATTTAAGATTGCATTTTGACATTTTTTTCAAACGTTAACAGCTTGCAACCCATTATTGTGTCAACAATATAAGCTGAATTTTAAAATACAGAAAAGAAAAAAGGGGGCATTCACTGAGTTCTTTGTATCTCCCTTTAAAGCAAAAATAGACAAGAAATAAAGCAAGACAGAAACTTCATACAAATACATACGCAATTGGGGTCAGACTTTCATTAATGATACATAAGTGAGGTATTTCAGAATATTTTTATAAAACAGAGAAAACAAATTGTGAGACATGAATTCAAAAGCTTCCTGAAAAAATAAAACCAGATTATTTTGGTTTAACTATCCACTCCTCTGCTAATACACGCTACCACCCCAACTCTCTATCTTTTTTTCCTTCCTTCCTTCCTTCCTTCCTTCCTTCCTTCCTTCCTTCCCTTCCCTTCCCCTTCCTTCCCTCTTTCCCTCCCTTCTCCTTCCTTCCCTCCTTCCTTCCTTCCTTCCTTCCTTCCTTCCTTCCTTCCTTCCTTCCTTCCATTCCTCCCTTCTCAATTTCTTACTCTCACTCTTATTCTCCTTATAATAGGAGATTCTAAGCTTTAATTGTGTAATTCTGTACTTTGTACAGAAGCTGAGCATTATATAAATCTGTGAAATGCAGTTGATAGCTAACAGCAAGATCCCCAGAGGTAACAAGATGGAATCAGTTCATCCCAAACACTTCAATGTCCAGCTTCTCAGGAAAATAATTGGGTTCTGACTTTGCAAATGAGCACCATCCCTAGTCATAATTGACTACTTCTTCCTAGGGTAGATAAGGAGTCCAATAATTTGAGATGATGCTCAGCATATGAGTGTTTCTTTGCCTATAGCACTAGAAAAGAAATTATAAGACTTGGAAGTTATGACCCTTAATTTATAGACCTAAGCACCAAGTTAAGAGGTCAGTCATCTTGGAGTTAGTAAAATCAAATATATCATTAAGGCAATCTCACACTCTTCCAACAGGTAAATTTAGTTGGTCCTGGAGAAAGAGAAGGCAGGAAAGAGAAAATGAAAAAGCAAAAGGAAGGAATATTAGAAAAGATAGCATCGGGGCATGGTACAAATTAAAATTAAAATTGAAATTCCCAGTTAATGCGTGGCCATGATGTTAGAGTATGTATGAAAGAGATAAATTGGATTATATATACTCTCACTGAAATTTAACATCCTCAATCAGAAGTACCTCTTATTACCCCTTTGACATTTTCTACATTTCATAGTTTGCTATTCTCTTGGTTTTTCCACTTCATTATAATGTTTGAGGCATCTTTTTTGTTTAAAAAAAGGGAAAAGTGTCTTTGAACTTCACCTTGAGCTTTTCATAGGAAAAATAAGAGAGAACTCAATGGATATGCTAAATAAGCACTGCTGGAGTGAGCAGCTTAAGGTTGTGCCCCCAAACTTCAACTGAATAAGACTTTCTTCAGATAAATCACAAATCAATGCAGTTCTTTCTCAAGTGGAGAATAAGCCTATGTCTATATTTTGATGTTATAGATATTTTCTTTATCTTTATGAGTTCGTTCTCTTTTATAAAACAGAATAGAGTTTTTAATTCATCAACTTGATAAATTTTAAAAATCATTTCTGAGTCTGGATTTTAGATTAGCTAATTCTCAATGCAAACATGCTTTTTATAAATTCTTTTATTGAAGATTCAGGAATGTCTTTGCAAGTGACACACTTTAGGGAGAGATAAGTTTCGGTTGCAAGCCATGCCTTTTATTAATTATTTGAATTTAGGTATGTTATTTAACTTCATTAGGTACATTTTTTTCTCATCTATAATATGTAGTGTTAAATCAGCTCACCTCATGGTGTTGATAAAAAGACTAACAAAGCAGGACCTCAGCATGGCAGTCATTAAAGCCATAACCAGGCTCTCTCACCAGCTAACTTGTTGCACACATTTGATTCTAGTGTAATAATATCAAATGGAGATCCTCAGACATAGCCTGATGGGAGCTGGATATCATAAATCTCAGAGGGGAGATGTACTCTTCTGCTAGGGTCTGCTAGAGAAATTGCCGCCATGCAGCCCAGGGCTTACCTATTTGATAAAACAAGAAACTATTAGGCAAACATTAGCACTTTGAGCTTTTCTAATATGTCAGAGAAGGAGAGAAGTTTTTATTTCTTGACTTTAAGTGACCTACCCCATTTTCCCATCTCCATATCACATTCCTCAGAGTCTCAGACTCTGTGCTATGTTGGCTTCTTTGCCTGGAAATTAATAAAAAAGAACAAATTATTAAACTCAGCCTTCAAACTCCTTGATCTGTCTTCCTTAACTCAACAAACATTAGCTACCTACCACCCATCTGTACTCTGTAGAATTGAATAGTCTGTATAAGTTGTGTTTGGGCTGTATGACATACAATGTATTTAGTGAAAAACTGTCCTTCAATAGGACCGTTCTCTAGATGGAGTCCTAGTGTCAGTGAAGATTCAGTCCACGTTAGTACCCCAGGCAGACTAGTAGTCTGGTACCCTTTAAACTTATATTCCATTAATACTTTAACATTTATTTATAGGAAAAGATACATGGTGTGTAGAGTATGAGGAGAGGTTGGCAAAGAAAGACCATTATTTATGGCTTTCAGGTTTTCTTTTATTATACTGAGAAACTCAGCTCAGGTCTCAAAGGTGCAAACTCACTACAAATCACAAACATGGAGCTGGTCTTACCTAGTCTCCTCAGAAGAAAGTTTTAACAGTCCTTGTTCTCCATATGTAATTTGGGTTGTCACCAACATCCTCCCAAAATAAGAAGCTTATCAAACTAGTCCTTCTAATCATTTAAGAGTATTCTTGAGAGGTCAATTTTGTTACATTTCCAGTATTTATTTGTGTGTGTCTCTTTAAGAGATGGGCCATGTTTTAAAGTAAAGTATATTGCCATCGAATGCATTTGACTAGTTGACCACGCTAATTGTGTTTGTAATATTATTAAACCATTAGTTGCTTTTTACAAGAATACAAAATTAAGAGCTGCCAACATTTCCTTGCTCAGTAAGTAAGCCCTTGGATACTCACAGCCAATCAGAAATGAATTAGGAGAAGTGTTTTAGTTAGTTCTTTTTTTTTTTTTTTTTTTCAGTAATTCAAGGCCTTTACATTCAATCCGAAAACCTGATATAGTCACCCTGTTGACCAATTCAGAACATTTTGAGAACAGTTTTCCATTCTTTTACTCCTGTTAGAATCTCCCATTTTGCACCTTCCAAAATTGCAAACCTTTAAGATACAACACAGCTAAGGGGAGGCATGCAGTGTCCCATTTTACTCCAGGTGTTAAAATCTGAAGGATGGAAAGTCAGAATTAAGAATCACATTTGAAACATGGCCAGTTAGGAGGCTTAGGCTTTTCATGCACAATGCTTGGAACAAGAACAAAAGACTAACTTCAAAATCATTCCTAAATTCAACACAGGATCTGTCAGTAGAAATACTAGATGATAGTCTAACCCCATAGAGAAAAAAGCACAGGAAATTGGCAGCTGGCTCTATTAAATCTGCCTTCCTTTTGTAAGCCTTGAGGAAGTCTTAGGAAGTGTTCAGAAGCTATGAGCTAGGTCAAAAACAGTATAAACACTGTATTGGCTTTCAAGCACTGGTTCTAGAGTAGTCCACCCAAAGATGAGAAAATTAGAAAGAGGCATGATGTTATGAAAATATTCTAAAACATAAAAGAACATTTGCAGAGCAGAGATGTATTAAAACAATGTACTACATAAAATAGAAAATTATTTTAAATATGCATCTACATGTGTTATTAATAGAACAACAAACAGTCTCAGTTTGGTTTTAAGTGAGTCTAATTAAATTGCACTCTTTTTTTCTCTCTTCATCTAGAAACAGTTGAGAAGCAGACACAGAAGTCAAACTTGATCAATAAGCTAAATTGGAAGAAAGGGCTTAGCACATGGTATTTCCTAATCTTTCCTGTCAACCATTTATTTAAGCTCAGATCTTGGGAAGCCCATCTGAGGGCTTCCAAAGAGAAAATACTACTTATCAAGAATCATGCCTTTCCTGTTGTAGAGTAGAAATAAACAAAATCAATAAATCTCTGATGCTGACACAATTTTAACAGGTTTGGCCAATAAAACAGAGAAATGAAAACTAACAGATGTACCCCACCAATGCAAGTGATTCATTTCTCCTCCATGGGAAGAAAAAAGAATGGAGACAAGATGGGGAAAAGAGTGAAATAGCATCAACGAGAGGAGAGGAATAAACATTCCTTTATAATTGTCTTTTTTAACCAATTTGGGGAAGATGTTTGGGTATTTGACCCTCCAAATCTCATGTTCAAACTTGACCCACAGCGTGGGAGGTGGAGCCTAATGAGAGGTGTTTCGGTCAGCAGGCAAATCCCTCATGAGCATCTTTGTGTCATTCTTGTGGGAATGAGTGAATTCTTGCTTTATTAGATCCCGTGAGAGTTCCCTCAAGAGCTGGTTGTTAAAAAGAGCCTAGGACTTCTTCTCTCTCTTGCTTCCTCTCTTGCCTTGTGATCTTCACATCCTGACTGTCCTTCAGCTTCCACCGTGAGTGGAAGACTCCTGAGGCTCTCACAAGAAGCAGACGTCGACACAATGCTTCTTTTACAGTCTTCAGAGCCCTGAGAACAAGTAAGCCTTCTTTCTTTTTAAATGACCCAGCTGTAGTTATCTCTTTGTAGCAACTCAAATGGGCTGCAACAGAGATCAATGGACTATCAGAATGTTCTGCCACCATTTTCATGAGATGGCTACCCCAAACCTGACCATGGACACTCTCGGGTGTCCTCCTGGGACTACTGGTAGGCAGGATGCATTTCACTTCCGGGAAACTATAGAATGGGTTATTCAGTATGTATTAACAAAATTACCCACATTTCTACGCTAAAGTCAAAGATGAACGGTTACACACTATTTACTTCTTATCCTAAATTAGGTCTAGCCACATTCATCTTAAATGTTCTTAGAGCTTCTGTATAAGATTAATGGATAAAATAAGATACTTATTATAAAATTTCACACAACGTAGAGATGCCCCAAAATACTAATTAAATCCTTTCATCAAATAAAATTACTAGGGATAAGCGCATTCAAGGCTTTACATCCCTTTGCTGTTGTAAATTCATGTCCAAAGGAAAATTATCTATCGTGTTTTTGTGAGTTAAAGTACAAAAGTAACTCAACATTCTTAAGGCATCCAAATGAATGAAAGTCCTTGCCATTTTAAAAATTCTTGTTTGATTATATCCTAGCTAGATGGCTTCCTCATGCCTAAAACGAGTTGAAGTTTGGCTGTCGTGTGTCCCATCACTGTCTTCCACCAGAATAGACATACATGTTAATTGGCCAGGGATGTCATAAATAAAATACAACACACTGGTGGCTTAAACAAAAGAATTATATTTTTTTTTCTCATAATTTTAGAGGCTAGAACTCCATGGTCAAATTTTTGGCAGGTTTGGTTTCTTCTGAGGCTTTTCTCTTTCTCACCATGTCCTCACATGGTCATCCCTCTGTCTCTACAATTGTCCTTTGTGTGTTCAAATTTCTTCTTTTTGTAAAGGACCAGCCATATTGGATTAGGGCCCACTCTGAAGACCTCATTTTAACTTAATAACCTCTTAAAACCTTATCTACAAGTTCAAACATGCTCAGGTACTGGGCATGTTGTAACTGCAACATATCAATTTTGGGGGAACACATTTTATGCCCGCAGCAGTGTCATGTGTCAGGATTCTGGAAATTTAAATAATTCCATGTCAACTCTAATGGATCCAAAGTGATCTGAAGACAGACAAAATTGATGCCCCAGCTCCCAGAAAATTAAAACAAAAAAAAAGCAAGGAAATCCCCAACACCTATAGCAGTTAATTCAGGATGGTTTTTTTTATTCTTGAAATTAAGGATTTACTATTGCCGAGGTCTGTTGAAGGGACTCAGTGGTGGCTGAGAGAAAGAGGCAGGCAGAGAAACCCTTCTTTGTATTAGATTTTCTAGAACGCCAGTCAACTTAAGTCTCCCTGGAGACTATGGCCTTGAGGTTATTTTCAACTGGGAGAAATCTCCTATAAGTAGCTTATTACCATTTGTTTGCCATTTATCTAGGGGAAAATTGCAATTACATATATAGTATCTCTTCATGCAGAGTGACCTTCAAGAGAATTATACTTTATTAGCCCTTAACATTTGCAAAAATGGCAGCTACTTTTTGAGCTACTATTTATTCTCATTCAGAATATTAAAAATCTCTTGATTTCCATTTTCTCTTTAGTCCCCCTATTTCTGGCACCTCCATGGTAAACTGAGGGAGCCTCTGCCTGGCAGAAGCACCTGCAGATTCTTTCGCGAGTGGACATTTTATACCTGTGCCAGCAGTTTGTGTCTCTTGCTGTAATCACTTAAGCCTAAGAAAGCTGTTTCCTAGGGAGTGTCCAAACTGCTGTTGTTGCCTTGGAAGCTAGAGTCCTCTGGAGGACCGACATTTCTGCTTATGCTCCTCAGACATTGTCTCTCTCCAACTTTTTAATGTTTCAAACAGTGAGCAGCATTTGCTTTTGCTACAACTTTTTCTTAAGTAGTGGCAAATGCCTCTAGGATTCTGCTTTCTTCCTCTATCACTCCGCACTTTCAGAAAGTTCACTCACTTGACTTTCGAAGAGTTGACCCGGTTTATTTGGTTTCTTTTTATCTTTATTTTATATCTGGCTAGAGCTGTTTGCTAGATGTGTGTATTTTTTTTTTTTTTTTTTTTTTTTGAGACGGAGTCTTGCTCGGTAGCCTAGGCTGGAGTGCAGTGGCGGGATCTCAGCTCACTGCAAGCTCCGCCTCTCGGGTTCCCGCCGTTCTCCTGCCTCAGCCTCCCGAGTAGCTGGGACTACAGGCACCTGCCACCTCGCCCGGCTAGTTTTTTGTATTTTTTAGTAGAGACGGGGTTTCACCGTGTTAGCCAGGATGGTTTCGATCTCCTGACCTCGTGATCCGCCCGTCTCGGCCTCCCAAAGTGCTGGGATTACAGGCTTGAGCCACCGCGCCCGGCCTATTTTTTTTTTTTTTTTTAACTATGTTTCCTTTGCCCTCTGTCACCAGTTTTGTTTTTCTTTAGATTTATTTTTCAGTAAGATCTAGTAAGATTTCACAATAAGTGTTATGAAACGAATAAGTTCTCAGTCTGTCAAAAACACCTCTAATTCCCCCAAATTGAATTGAATCATCCTGTCTGATGTATAGTCTCCTGTCTGATAGCAAATAACCCAGACTTAGTGTTAGATGAAACATTCTGTAAGTATTAAAGGAGGGAGATGAGTTTACTAACAAAACAAAATCAAGCTGATCACATGTTTCTCCAGTGCACAAAGTGAATGGAGGATGTGCACATACTTTCAAAAGAGGTAGGGTTCAACTCGGAATCTACTCTGAGCAGAAGTTCATTTGTTAAGATATTCTCACTTACTCAAGAGCCTAGTAACTTTGCTGCCCATATGCACCTCAGAAAACATTGATTCAAAGAGCTACTTAGGTCAACGAAAAGAAGATAAAGTAAAACACTGAGCTGAGTAGTAAAACACCAGAGGAGTACAATGGCTACTATAGCAGGTAAATATATACAATTTAGGGACATACAAAACCCAAAAAGTTTTTGCAGGAAAGCATGCCAAATGAAAATAAAATAAAGCAAAACATAACTTTGACATTTTCTAGGGGTTTAACTCCAAAATATATGAGATTTCAGGATATGATGGTAAGGGGGATAATAGTATATCAATAATTAAAATATTCATATATAATAAGGAAGCACCACAGTCATTGGATTATTCTCTAGTTTTACAAAAAGGCTAAATTATGATTAGATGAGATTTTAAAAGTTAATATAATTACCAGTAAAGTGTTCAAACAGCACATAAAACTAAAAAAACAAGGAAAACAATCAACCTATGAAGTCAATCTTGAAAAATAAATATGTTTTCTGTATTTTCTAACATTCTGTAATGTGTATATATTAATTTTAGCAGTGGAAAAAACGTTACAAAAATGTGAGTGGGTGATTACAATAGGTATAATTCATAGATAAGCTAAAAAGAAAATAAAAACTACATATAGTTTTCTTATTGAAACCACTTTAAACTTCTTGCTTCCAGGCAAATGTTGGTACAGGATAACTTTAGAGGCTGCCAGTGTAACTAACCTTCTGCTGATCACTCCATTCAAGCTGATCAAATAGTCTTTCCAAGGTCACAGGCCACTGACAGCCGGGATGACTAACTAAAACCCCAAATGCATAGTATGCAAGAAGGAGTGTTATAAGAACTGTGTAGGTGAGATAATTCTGCTGAACTCCAAATGCTCCAATTAGACAAGGGGATTTCATGTATTTTGGTGGAATTCTCAGTCTTCAAGTGATATTGAAACAGAGGTTGTAAGGTTTAGGTTTTAATAATACAGATTTCAAAACCAGGCAGCAACACATACTAGCTATGTAAACGTGAGCTATTTAATTTGCCTTGTTGTTGCTTAGTCCTTCTTTGAAAATTAAAAATCTGTACTCTGGAAGGAGTGACTTACTCTGGAAGGTTGTCGTAATTCTGAGTGGATTAAATGAGATAATACACAGAAAAGTTTAGAGGTAAAGATACATAATGAATAGAGTTAGTGGTTAGCAGAATGACTTCAGAGTCACATTTTGTGGATTTTTTTTTTTTTGATGGTTAAAAAAATTGGGTTTATTGTTTTTGCTAAATTATACAAAAAAAATTTCAGTTTGAAGGCAGGGCTTGAATTATTTAATTTTGATCCATTTATTTAATTAAAAAAAAAGGAAGGGGAAAGAGATCATGGCCAAAAAAATACTAGTTAACCCCCACCCCACCCCCAAAGCTCTAGCCAGTCCTGTGAGCTTCACCCACATTCCACTCAGTGCCTGATATTTGGATGGTGGAATACTCTGCCCCATGAGACTGCCTGAAGGCACGGAGCAAATGGGTGCCAATTTTAGCTCTCAGCAGGTTAGTCAACCAGACACACTGGTGGGCTAAAGTCCAGAAATTCTTTCCAGGTTTTCTGCTCATTGGCTGAGCACATACAAACTGTCAAAAGCTTGTAAAATTTAAGGGGAATTGGGGTGGAGCATAAGAGCAAGAGGACAGCAGGAGAAGAGAAATTATGGGTCACCCAAGGTTTTCCCTGGGTCGTGGCTCTGAATATAGATTTAAAGAGAGGTCAGAGTAAATGGACTCCAGGTTTCTTACGAAAGAAAACAATCCCTCAAAGAGGAGCTGAGATGTGCCATGCAAAAGAGTTCTTCCTGCAGAGGCACAGGAGAAAGGGCAGCTGACTCTCTCATGTGGAGACAGTGAGGAGGAAGTTCTTCTAGTACCATGAAGTAAGACAGGCAGAGGGAGAATCCTGAGGTTTGGGCCAAATGTGAGATTGGTACACACACAGTTAAAGACTAAAAAGCCATCAGGAACGCTCAAAGCCAAATTCTATCTGCACACTGGCTCTACAAAGTTCACAGCAAGAATCTCTCGCACCAAGTCAAGTTAGTGGCCTGGCTATGGATAGTGGGGAGGGCAATACATTTTTATTTTCAGAGGGATGAGGTGAGAAGAACAGCCATGAATGATCTAGTAAAAAGAGACCTTCAAAAAGCAGAAAATATTTAGAGAAGAACATTTTAATATATATTTTCATACATATATTTAAAGTTAAGAAAAATAAAACTAATTCAAGCCATGCCCTGTGCAAAAAAAAAAAAAAAAAAAAAAAGAAAGAAAAAAAGGAAAAAAGGAAAAGAAAACAGAAAAATTTGAAGTGAGACCTTTGCTGGTCTGGTCTCAACTTAAGAATCACAGTCAGCTTGTTACTTTTATTTTAGAAGAAAAGATGTAGAAGTTTCTTTCAATTATTCAGAAGGCAAGTGTAGCCACTTATAAAAACAGAATGGCAGGAACAGACTAGGAAAGGAAAATCAGAAGTAAAAGGGCAGAGTGGGAAAAGAATTTTCAAAAATAAAATTAACAAGATGATTGTTCCAGAAGAGAGCTGTGAAAAGGACATGGTGGACCGAAGTCTGTTAGTCAAGTAATGATTCAACTTTTAAATTATTCTCCTGTTCTTTTTTGTTGGGTGTTTTGTTTGTTCAAGTCTAAGATTTGGAAATGCTGACCCTTTGTTAAGAGCCAACAGGACATATAGGATCTCTTCCCTCCCCTGGCCTGCCTCCGCTGCAGCCACCACCTGTGCCTCCTTGGCTGGATGCTGGAAGAGTCCTCCATGTGTACCGAATCAGGATGACAGGGCAGCCTCCTTCTGTGGTTGCTGAGCTTGTGAACGTTGCAGTATCTTTTGGCTTTCCACGTCTCTAAAATGCTTTTCAACTATTTTGCCTACATGGCTCAGTGCACTCCCCTCTTTGCCTTTACAGTTTTCCACTTGATATGGGGGTGTAATAACAACTTCTTCCATGACTACGATGTTTTTTTCTTGCCATTTACAGTCTTTAATGGTCTTGTGAATGGTCTGAAAGAGCTGCTGGCCATCAGCACTGATTGCATAGGCCTGGCTCAGCTTCTCCTCCTTCTCTGTCCGTGCTTTGCTGGCAAGCTTACTAACACTGAGTGAAGCTAGGGGAGGAGGGGTTTCTGTTCGGTCATAATTATTTCCACTTCTGAAACATACTGTTAAGTTTATGAGTAAGATGTCTGCATGGTTGGGCTTTCCACTGGAAGAGGGACATTTTAAAGCCAGCATTTTGAATTGGTAGTCAAAGGTTACCACCTCGCCCTGCAGCCGCTGCTCCTGACACCTCCCGCTCGACACCCGGCTCCCAACGCTGAAATACTCGCCGGGAAGAGCCGCCATCTTGGGAGTGCAGCCGCGACGTGCGGCTGCGGCGGCAGCAGCAGCAGCCGAAAGCCGGGCCTCCAGTGAGCTCCGCGCCGCGCGTTGACGCCATTTTGTGGATTTTTATCTGAGTTCCATCACTTTGGTAAGTAACTGAATCTTTTCTCTGCTTCAGCTTCCCCGTCTGTCATATAGCAATAGTAGTCTACAACTATAGAGAGTTATTCTGAAGATAAATGAGTTTATACATAGTAAGGCTTAGAAGAATGCCTGGCATTTGATGAGCCCTCAATAAATGTCAGAAATCTTTTTGTCACTATTTTACAGATAAGAAAACTGAGGCACCGAGGAGTTAAGTAATTTGCCTAACTAGTCACTAACAAGTTAAAAGAGCTTACGTTCAAACCCAGACATTCAGGCTTTGCAGTTCACATTCCTAACCACTGTATGGAGTTCATTCAATACATAGTGGGTTTTTATTGTTATTAGCTAAGTTAAAGGTGACTCATTAGGCTGATCTCAAAACATGTTCCAGGAACTAGTAAGGAGAGGGTAAAGGCAAGCTCATTTCTTATATAATAAACATTATTCTGATTGTTATATATATATTTTACCATATTTAATTCTTCATCTCTATCATGCATGTAGTATGATTTCCCGTGAGGAAATTGAGCCTGAGGGAAGACATGCCTTAATTATGGATGAAATAACATTAGAATTCAAATCTGCCTAACCTCAAAGCCTGAGTCTTGTGATTATAGAATACTGCTTCCAATATCTTCATATTTGCTCTAATAATGTTCAGTTTGTCCCTGGGATAGCCATACTCAGAATCTAGGTTTGCCCTAGAAAATGAACACTCCCATTGCCTTGATTTTCCTGCAAGTCTTAATCTCTGAGAAAGTCAAAGTGGATGATGAGGAGATAATACAAAGTGAAGTGAACAGAACTTCATTAACCTTCTTTGCACAAAAGAACGTTTTCTAATATGAAAATGAAAGAATCAAGATGGAGTCACTAATGTTAAGAAAACTTTGACAAATAGAGCCAGGGAATGCCACGAAGAGAGGGTTCTCACACTTGTATGCTTGATAATAAAACAAATCCTACAAAAGTCACAACCTTGCACAAAGGTCAGCCCAAACTTACTTAAAACAATACTTAGGCAAGGATATCTTCCCAACAATTGCCTGTCCAGCCTCAAGCTGTAATTGATCTATGTAGCTAAGGATAATTACTACAATTATGTAATTCTCCTCATTTTTTTTTCTTTAAAAACCTTTGCCTTCCTTTACCTCCCTGACTATGCACATAGTTGATAATGGCAACATATTCCCATTGCAATATTCTATTCCCAAATAAACATCTTTTCCTCTAGAGAGTCTCTGTTTGTTATTCAGATTGACATTATGAAATCTATCATGGGCTTGTGATAAAAATAATACAATAATTCTCATCTTCAAAGACCTTTAATATTGCTGAGGTGTTCTACTTGGCAGAAAACATTGATGTCCCCCTCCTTTTTTTTTCTAGAATCTAAATCCTAGGATTCCTTGACATTGTTACTGAGAGTCTGCAATCTCAAGACTTTCAGGATAATAGTTCCAAAGGAATGTTATCTGTATGGTTTTTCTGAGTAAACACTTCCATTTCAAGCAAAATATTTGGGATTGCATTTGTTGGCTGTTTCTCCAACTTCCATTCCCCTCCCCCCTTTTTTTCTGCCATCAACACTTGTAATTTCCTTTCGGTAAATTACTTTTCTACCATTGTGTTACAGCCTTGCTATTTGGTGGAAATGACCCCACTCTTAGCATCAGGGGTGTGGCTGATTGGCTTACCCTAATCTATGCCCCACCCCTTCTAGCATTGATTCCTTCTAGCCACAATAATTGGCTCAGGAATTGATACATGATCCAACTGGGGCTAATGAAAGAGACTGAATCCAAAAACGTAAGCAGAAGCCTGCTTGGGTCCTCCTCTCTCATCCCTTGGAGTCATACTGGTGAGTGTAGGATAAATTCTGGAGCCTGGAATATGAAAACTGACTCTGCCAACACATGGTTGAGTTGTCACTGAGCTGCTGCCTCTAGCTTCAGTAGGGACCAGTTCTATCTCTGAACTGTTTCAGTTTTGTGAGCCAATAAATTCCACTTACTGCTGCTGTGGTTTAGATTGTATTTCTGTTACTTAGAGTTGTAGAGAGTCCTAAGCAATAGCATACTTCATCAGAGAAAAACCTACCAGATCCAGTAACCCCTAAAATCCTAATGGTTCTTGTGGAAAAGTAAATCAAATACCACACAAATTAGAAATGCAATGTCTTCTCTCACAATGTAAGAAGCACATTCAGTGATTTTCAAAAGCCCTCTTAGTTTCTGCAGCAAATGATTAATGGACTTTTTAAATCTACTTTTTGTTGTAACATAGCCATATGTAGCTCCAGGGTAGACTGTCTCACATGTCGGGTATTATGCTGCTAACATCATGTTACAGGGGAATACTGTGTGACTTCTCTTCTTGTATTAGAGAGTCTACTCAAAATACTGGCCTTATGATGATTCCATTGTGAATTTATGGCATCATATTGCTATTTTTATCTAGTGGTGTAGTAACAGTGTAAAATAGTGCCACATAGAAAGGGTAAGCTCCAAGCATGGAGTGTGTGGTAGTCAATATGGCACTACACTAAACTTGGAAAAACTATTGGATTTAGTTCTGTGTGAGTTGCTAAAGAAAGAAACAAATATTCTGAATATTATTGGATGTAGTAAAAATTATTATGCTTTTGAATTTGATTTTCAACTTTCAGAAAACTGTGAAAGCTTGTATTTGAGTAGTATCTACTATGTATGCAGGCATCACCTAGGAGGATTCTGTATATAATTGTATGTTTATATAGATGAATATATCTCTCTCTGTGTCTCTTGCTATATGTGTGTGTGTATGTGTGTGTGTGTGTGTGTATGGTGTATATGAATACATACATATTTATGTATATACACACATACACATCATATTTGCATATATGTAGGCCTTGTAACTTCTCCTTATTGAGATATCTTTTTCTTTCTAAAATATGAATAAAACAAAACAAAGAAACACTAAACACTGAAACTGAGATTCTGAGTGGTGTGAGACCATTCAGAACTTCTCAATCCACCCCTCATAGCAATGGTAATGGTGTAGTCAGGAATCTAGGGAATTTTAGTCTAGGATGTGAAGAAGACTCTGAATCTCAGGATATCAGTAAAATAAATATGCTCTTATAAACTTGAATATTGCTGGAGAACATGACTAAATTTAATGGTTTGTTAGAAATGAAGCAGTCAAGGGCTGAGAAAATGAACGTTTATGGCTGAGTGTAGGCAGTCCGTGGTTCTCAAAAGGCCAGGCAATGCGCTTTCTCAAATCACATGCTTCCCTTCTTTTGGCACCCAAGGACACTACTGCTGCCATTGGGACTAGGAAAATAGCTATTTGCAACTCTAAAGAAAGAAGATCATTGATTCCAGTTGACACTGACAAAAGGAAATTATGCTGTTTGCTATATATTTGAAAGAGATCTGGCTTTGGAACCACAGACACTGGAATTAAATCCTGCATAGGTATCTTATTAGCTACTTGGCTTTGGGCAAGTTATTTAACTTTCAAATGCCGACATTTTCACATTTGTTAAATGCATATAATAAAATTTGTTAGGAGGATTACATATAACATGAATGAAACCAGTTAGTATGCTTATTGAATGGCATGAGGATCATTTAGTGGGTGAGTCCATGGTTTAGCTGTACAATGCTTAAGGCTACTGGGCCGTCTAAAGATTTCTAGCACAACAAGGCTATTCAAGTGAAAAGACGAAACTAATAAAAACAATTTTTCAAAATGTGGTGGATGGGATGACTGGAGTATTGTCCAGCTAGACCTAAAAATACAAAACTACACTTCAAAACAGCATGAATTTCCTCTGATTCTTTAATTAGAACTGCATTCTGATTCATATCTAATCACTTTGATATTTTTTTCAGCTTAAACTTTTTTTTTTTTTTTTTCTGTCCCAGCTAGGGGAATGTTTCAAAGAGGCATAGGGCTTATTTAGCGTACTACAAAACATTGTGGAAGAAATCCTAGAGCAGAAAGTCAGAAAATATTTGTTCCAAAGCTACCTTTACCAATTCTAAATACTTTAGTTTCGTCATCTAAGCAATAAAATGATTTTTCAGTCCCAACCAGGTATAAGGTCCTATGTTACCTCAGGTCACCCCATAAAATGCTAGCTTCATTCACTTCTATTTAACAAGAAGGACTTTTTGAAGTATCATTTACTTTCATTATTCAAAAAGAGCAAATTAGTATCTGAACATGCCATCAATGAAGGGTTGTTTCTAGTCTTAGCCATAATTCACACGGTTATTTTTAAAATGTAATCACTATTAATTATAATCCTGCCACAAAATAGTAACAATAGCTAACTTTCTTGAGCTTTTTTTTATGCCAGAAACTGTTCTTACCAATTTACATATATTAACCAGTTCAAACTTCACAACAAGTCTAATCGGATAGGTTTCATTACCTCTGTTTAAAGGTGACACACACGTGGGCAAAGAGAAGTAATGTCAATTGTTCATATTTTCTTCTCTAGTAAATATTGGAACTGGAACTGGAACCCAGTCTATTTCCTGAGCTAGACATATATTGACCACACAACACAGCAAAATGTAGTTGATGCTCCTCCATTTTACCCATGTGCCCTTTTTGCAATACTAAGTAGATCCACACAGTATATTATAAGTGAAATATAAAATTACATAATGCGGATTGTGTCTCCCTCTCAATTTTTTTTGCAACAAACCTATCAATATTAGGGGAGGTAGGGATATGTGAGTCTACATTATAATAGGACTATTAAACAGGGAAATTATAAAATTGATAAAAATAAGCCTTGTGATTTTAATAAAGTTTTAAAAAATTTAATGGGAGTTATGAAATGAACCAAACACCTGAGTACAGAAAGTCTGAGAAAATAAAAATATGGGAACTAAAAAATAAACATTAAAATACGAAGAATTAAATGTGTCATGTACATGTTTTAGCTGAATCAAAGAGTAAACACAAAACCATTTCCAAAACACAATTTTCAGTTTTGCCAATTGTTGAATTTTTAAATCCTGTGCAATTTATTCTACTAATTATTTTAAAAGTAAAATATGAAGTATTGATATATATTTTTACATATTTGCAAAAAAGCTAACTGCCTTCCTGGAGGGAAAGGAATTGGGTTGTTCCTCCTCTTTCCTTTATGTTTTAAATATATTCTCTGTTTTTTTCATCAACTTTGTACTAATTTATTCTGTTCTTTTATCCAGTATGTCAAATTCCCATTCTCTTACAAAGGAACAAATAAGCTAAACTGATTAATTCTCTGTAATGAAAAGGAGTATATTTTCTGGCTCTTTTTACACATCAACTATTCACTGAATGTTTGCCAAGTCTACAAAAAGGGAAAGACAACAAGAATAGCCCCAGGGTAATAAAAGTCTACTTATACAAACAAGCAAACAAAATAAAAACAGCTAAAAGATTAAAAAGCATAAGAATAATTTTTTAGATTATTATTTTCTTTCTGCCTTTTCACTTTTTTCAATTTTTCAAAGTAGAAGAAAAGAGAGAAGAGCAAAAAAGGGAAAGCGTTGTATGGTTATGAGAGAAAAGGGGCAGAGAATATTTTTCCTAAAATATTTCTGCTTCTCACTTCCATTCTCCATTCTCGGCTTTTGTTTTTTCTCCCCGGGCACCTGGCCTTTGTTGGAGAGGCAACCCAATGACTCCCAGGAATCCAATGCCACATCATGCTAGTTTTATAATTAGAGCCCACATTATAATTACCCTCACGTATATAATCAGTTCCTGAACATCTTCAATCAGTCAGGCTCTATCTTTGAGTGATAAGGTGGGAATAAGCTTTGTCTTTTTGTCTTGCTTTTTTTTTTTTTTTGAGACAGAGTCTTGCTCTGTCTCTCAGGCTGGAGTGCACTGGTGCGATCTTGGCTGACTGCAATCTCCGCCTCCCGAGTTCACACCATTCTCCTGCCTCAGCCTCCATTTTATCAGACAGACAGTGGATGTGTATTTCTTGTTTTGCAAAATCAGATGCTATCTCATTATAACACAATTAGTCAATTAATAAACAAATATTACTAAGTATCTTATATCACTTCACAATATGGCAGAGCCTTACTACCCAATGCACACTGGGTATGATATATTTCCTGATGATGTACTACTGAAATTTAAATTTTGCCTGAATCAAGGAACATTGCAAATGAAAAAGCATGTCACATATGTACATTTTTGCTTTAATATTGATTTATACTTCTAAAGAAAACTGGAAGACCACTGTAATAAAGTATTAAAAATATGAGGAGCATTTATGTATTGAACCCATTTTATGTAAATATGGGTCTGACCAGCATATGTGCACTTTTGGCATAATGGGGCAGACTTCTTGAAGTTCCAGAAGTGAATCTAAGTATTAGGGATGCTATTTTTAGGACAAAGCTGCTAACTAACTGATTATAACCAGATTTCATTGAGAATCACATTTCAAAAGAGAGGAAATGTTATCAACACATTATAATTTAGATTCAGATAAAACTCCCTGCATCAGTTATCAGCACAAATATCTCCCCAAACTACTTTTTTTTGTATGTAAGCAAATGAAATCCCTGAGAGTAAATGATTCCCAGTGTCATTTCTACATTATTAGGATGATGTTCATCTTACACAAAGTTTGAAATGGACTCAATATTTAACTTAGATGAGAGTACTGCATTACTGGTCCTTGAAATGATATTACAGAGTGGGTCAGAATGTGGTAGCAAGGTTAAACTATGTGCATTCAAATCTCTGTTCAATATCTTTTCCTTTGTATAAACTTAATTTCTCTCATCTTTAAAAGGACTATGATAAAAACATTTCATACCCCCTGAGATTTGTGAAAATTAAATAATATATGGATACATGGAAATGCATTCTATGAGAATACATGGAAAGTTTTTGAAACAGATGTAAGCATTAAATACAGATTTAGCTATTATTAACTCTATTTTGTCCACTCAACTAGGTGAAAGAAAAGACCTGAAAATGAATTAGGGGGTAGCAGGTGAGAGGTAAAAGTTTGGATGTAAAAAGCATAGATATATTTTCTGAAGGTCAAAATACCTTTCTTTAATCATTGGCCAGACTTTGGCTTATTGGTATCTTAGGATCTTGAAAAAAACACTTCCTAAGACAGCAAGATGAAAAACCCCTGGCTGGCAAGAACAGATGGGTGGTGTCAGGAGTGAAAAAGGGAGAACAGGAGGGCATTTTCACTGATGCGACAAGTTTGTTTGCAGCATAAGGTATTTAACTTTAGGCTCATATTTTAAGCTCTATTTTATACATTTATTTAACAGGCTAGCAGATTGTAGCGCAAATTCACCTTTTGTGCTTTCTTTCATATAATGAGCTTTCTAAACCATATTATAATGTCATCTACTAAAAGTGCTTTTTCCCTTTCAAATGAAGGTTTCAAGATAAATGGGAACTTTGCCACAGATGTTAACATCATAAATGAGAAATAAGAAAACATATTTTTCTCTATTTTCTCTTGAGTATGGTAAAAAATAAATTTAAAATGGCTTGCCTAAGGACCACATCTAAACAATATTGCCAGGCATCCTGGATTTAAAACCCTTTCTAACTGTGTGATATTGATCAAACTATTTAATCTTTCTAGACTAGTTTTCTATCTGGATAGTGGGGATTACAATAGTCCTAGCTTACAGAATGTTTGGAAATTTTAAATGATTTCATATAGAGAAAATTTTATAAAACAATTTTAAATATAACTACCATCACTTTTGGCCATTCTATTATTATCAGTAATTGATTTCTGTTGGAATAGGTCTTATCGAATTCTTTCTTATAAAGGATCTTATAAATGTAATTAATATTCTGAATATAACTAAGGAAAAACCAGTCACACACATTTGTAAAGATGGTTATCCATTCCATTTAACACTTCAGGGAATCTACACTATGGTCAGGTCAGCTACACTATTTTAAAAATAATAAAATATATCAGCTACCCCTCTTTGAAACAGTGGTGTTCATGCCTCTAATTGTGAGTATGGTCGGGCACCTGTATGAGTAACACTTCATCAATTTGTCTGGTGTCTCACCATCTTGACCTTAATTAAAGTGAAGTCTTCTGCTACTGGGCAAACGCGGGTGCCCTGAATGCCTTCACAAGTACAGAAATAGACAGAATGATTTATGTAGTTGTCTTGCTGGAAAGCTACCAAACTATGTTAACAATAAAGATGCTCACTAGGAAAAACTCAATATTTGCCCCAATCTATGTAAACCCTTACTTGTAAGGCTTGAAGTAACTGGAATGCTGGTAGGACAGAAGATATGGAAGCTAACTTGCACTGAAAACCATTTTTTCTGGGATCCCCTGAAGTGCTTCACCTGTTCAGCCCCATATGACATGGCTTTAGCACCTGTAAATTAGTTTAGCTTATGAGCACTTCACCAAGTTAAGAGGATGACTGGATCATGAGTCAGGATGCCTGGGGCAGAAGTGCCCAGGGTCTCTCTCACACTTGAAAATAAAATAACAATCAAAATCATTTGGTACCTCTTAGGCCCGTACATTTGTATTTTTATATTTTATTCCTCTGGATGTGAGGAAAGAAACATCTCCTTTTGTGATAAGAAAACTGAGTTTATATAACACGATTTATTTTATATTTTCTGAAACTAGAAACACCATTTAGTTATATTTTCTAAATAGGATATATCCACAGTAAGGGATACTAAACGGTGTTCTTTTTTTTCCTTTTTTGAGACAGAGCCTTGCTCTGTCGTCCCAGGCTGGAGTGCAGTGGTGCGATCTTGGCGCGCTGCACCTTCCGCCTCCTGGGTTCACGCCATTCTCCTGCCTCAGTCTCCTGAGTAGCTGGGACTACAGATGCTGCCACCACGCCCGGATAATTTTTTGTATTTTTAGTAGAGGTGGGGTTTCACCGTGTTAGCCAGGGTGGTCTCGATCTCCTGACCTCATGATCCGCCCTCCTCGGCCTCCCAGAGTGCTGGGATTACAGGCGTGAGCCACTGTGTTCTTGATCCACATGCCCATGGGTCAGGAAAGCATGAGCTCCAACAATTTAGTGGACAAAATTTTCTATTCAAGTGTCTTCCTTTTAGACGTGACATTGTTTTGCATAGGTAAACAGTCTGCCTGTTTACCTATCTGCCTCACCTTCTGACCTAGAAGTTCCTGGAAGCCAAAACAAGATTTGGTTGTTTTTTTCCTGTTCCGCAGTTTTTAGCATAGGACCTTAATTTCAACAATTAATTTGTTAAAGAATTAATAAATCAATTGACGAACTGATTTACAAAGTTCTGAAATGTCTCTTCTGTACAATCCTGCTTAGATTATATGATCTGTTAGTAGTATTTCTTAAGGATCGGATAATACAACTGTCCATCTAAAATCTTCCAGAACAATCCAGATTTTAAATATACTATATTGTTGCCATATGGACTGTCAGTTTCCAGTTCAAGAAATACATACATAGTGGATACACTTCATACAACGGACAAGGAAGATTCTATAACCTCAAAACCCCTCAACCATCCTTTAAGCAACATGACCTGAAAGGAAGAGTATGGCCTTTGGAATCCAAGTGACCTAGGTTTAAACGCACATTCTGCTGTTTACTAGAGGTTTTTCCAGGATTTTTTTTTTTTTTTACATGATTCTTACTGGCTTTGGAAAACACTATTCCATCAAAAACATACATGGAAACTAAATATAGTAACAGAAAAAGACAGAACTTTTCTCCTTGGAGCAGATTGAAGGGCCAACTCCCAGTTCACTTGGTTGTCCATCTCTACTCTGCCCAACTCAACACTCCCAATCCCACTGGGCTCAGGAAGGTGGAGCTCTGTGAAACAAAGAAACCCTAACGTCTTTCAGAATCAGATGACAGAATCAAGTGTGTTCATCCTGAAAAGATTTTACAACCACAACACTGATTTGGTCTTTAATTTTCAGGTGATTTCTTACTCTTAGAACCTTTTTTTTTTTTTTTTTTTTCTGGTTGGGGAGAACAGGTTTGTGAATAGTTTAGCGAGTCCTGGGCCCTAATATTTTCTTTAAACTCTGCTTGCAAATTGAGCAGTATCTTCTTTAGCTTACTTCTCTCCCTTCCTATAACCTAACATACAGAGCTGGAAAAATTCAAGAGGAAGGGAGTTCGACTCCAGCTTTTGATGTAAAAAGGACCATGGGTGCGAGAGATGGGTAGAATTGATGGGGGTGGAGGGGCATCTTTTTAAACAATCTTCCATGGCTAGGCCTAAGAACAATATAGACAACAATGTTACCAGTGACTCATCATCACGCAACATGGGTTGCCATTTTCGTAGCCTCAAATAGCAGTTTGGAATTTGTCCAGCCTTCACTGACTATTTCCTTACCAGCTTCATTTTGCCACCCAGTGGCAAATGCAATGTACTTTAATCCAATGCAATGAACTTTAAAGGCAATGCAATATACTTTAATCTTTTGTTACCATACAATTCAAGTTCTGGCATTAACTTCTGTGTGAATTATCTATTGCTAATATGAAAAGCCACCCCAAAAGAAAAAGTAAAATAATAACCTGCATTTTCTGTTTCGGCTAGATTCAGTCAGGTATTTTTTATTCTGTTTTCAGAAACCTGCAAAAAATTAATGAGACAGTTTTGACATTCTAATTGTTCATGGACTCAGTCGTGACTGGATGATCCATAATGAAAACATCCATGTGCGTAGCCTTTGTTAGGGTTCGGCTAGGGCTTCTCTGTTCTGTTTTCTCCATTTCTATCTGGCTAAGTCAGGCGCATTCTCATCTTGGTTTTGGTGTTTCCACTGTAAACGAAAGAGGTTAAGCCCCAGTGTGCAAACACCTTTTGAGTCTCTGCCTATGTATAATTTGCTAATATCACATTGGCGAAAATGTCACATGACTGAGGTTAGATTCACAGGTTAGAGAAGTGAATTCATTTTTTTGATGGGTAGGGTGCCACAACCAATTGCAATGGTGTGTACATGCAAGGATGGAAAGAATTATTGCATTTCTCTCTAAAAGTAACTTCCCATGGATTTATTATAATCAATTGTAAGTTGTTTTTAATAATTTATTTTTGTCCCAATAATCAAATAATGAAGCTTAGGGAAATCTTTTCAAAATGAGCAACAATAGAATCAAAATTGTTCCTGAAATTGTTCATCACCCACTTGAATTTAGATATACTTTCTTAGAGGTGAGAAAGGAATGTGGAATTATATTGAGTGTCTTGAGAATTATTCATTATCTTGCTTTCCTTGACTGTAGGCCAAAATGTCCTTGAAATTATATTGACAACTCACAATTTCCTAGGAGAGTGGAGAATCTGGCTTTAAAATTTGCAGAAACAGATGAAGATATGAAACAAAAAGCACAAAAGTGGTCTATTAGTAGGTATAGTCTGATCTCCACTGAGATATTAATATAATGAAATCTCAAACATTCTGAGTATTTTTGTACTTCTAGCTGAGTTTTAATTTTCAGGGAACAATCATCTAAATTAGTCTACCTTTGATCTATTTAATCCTTACCTAAATGAGGCCAGACGAGTGTATATGGTCTTCATATGCATTTGTCTTGTGGAGAGGAAGTGGAAGCTGGCAGCTGGCAGGCAGCAAAGGCCCACTTACTCTGTATTGGAGTTTATCATGCCCAGGGTAGAGCTATCTGACACGTCAGTTGCAAGGGGTCAAAGCAAAGTTTGAGAATTATTTCTTTTCATGACGTCTGTGATAAATAAATTAATTTCAGGGAACACAAAACCTTCCTCACTTTCCTGTAGGATCAATGTTGAGGACTTTAGGCCTTAGACATAGGGGATGTAGGAATAGACTGAGCAAAAGACCTGAGAACATTTTCTTTAATGTATATCCTAGTGGGTTTCCATCGTAGTGGATGCTTGTCACTCAAAAATGGGAATGAGGAAAAGTGGCACAGGATCTGAAGAATTAACACATTGTCTCTCAGAGCCTGGACCCTGCATGCCAATATTAACTGCCCTCTCAGCAAACTCTGCAGGGCTGTGGTCATAACTCTACTCCCAGCTGTGGCTGGCTGTTGTGCATGGTAGTTTGGAATCTGATGACACAAAGCCACCATCCCAGGCAGCAGCCAGCTGTCTTTGGAGTTCCATTAACCATTAACCTCTCACAACGGGCCTTCCTATGCAAGATCATCAGTTCAGCTAATCTTTTACTGATCTCTCCCCTTTCTGCAGGAGGTTCATCATTAATGCATTCTCCCTCTGCTCCCTGCTTCCTCTCAGCCTACCAGTGCTCTCTATTAGTGCAAACTGTGCTGGGGGCAATTCATCCCACTGTCTGCTCAGCACCAGCTTTGTTGGGATTCAGCACCTTTGGGCCCTAAGGCAATGTATGTCTAGGCCCATTAGACACTGGGTTAGAGGCAATGTGAGGACATCTCCTTGTGTAGGAACATGAACTCTCAGAAAATTGAGCCTCCATTTCCTTGTTTGGCCTGCTAGTATGCTCCTATTCACTTGATGCCCCCTCCTATAACTATGACTGAAATTAATTACAATAATGAAAATAGCAGTAACAATAGTTACTATACAATAATAATGCCATGATATCATAATAACAATAGTCAACTTCATAGACAGAGTGCTAATGGCCTGGATCTGTGCCAGATGCTACATGCTCCGATTAAATTCTTACAGCCTCTCTCTGAGTTAGGTAATTTTGATGAGGGAGGATGTACCAGGTCACAGAAAGTTTAATGAAGCTGCCCAAGGCCATCCAACCAGTAAGGAAAAAGCCTGTGCTTGATCTTTTCTTCCCTATTTCCTTTAAAACTTGAGCTTTTAACCATTATACTTAATAAAAAAGATAGCTACCGGTTATGTTGCCTGGGGTTTTTCCCATATCAACATTCCAAAATTAAATGTAGTTTAGTATTTAAATCATTAGCAAGGTTGATATATATTAGTTTGGTACATGGAAATATACCATACATTAAGTTGGTACAAATTTTTAAAATAAAATATGAAAAGAATGTTAAAAATAATTTCCAAGTACGATCTGTTAGATAAATAAGAATACCTTCTTCTTATCTTCTACTTTTAAGGGGAATATAAGTAGAAAGGTTTAAGAAGCACTTATGTGAGTAACAGTCCTCCACTAGAGTGTTTTTCAGAC
Organism: Piliocolobus tephrosceles; assembly: GCF_002776525.5. NCBI lineage: Eukaryota > Metazoa > Chordata > Mammalia > Primates > Cercopithecidae > Piliocolobus > Piliocolobus tephrosceles. Next base: position 22,732,507 of record NC_045446.1, on the reverse strand, counting down.
ACAGAAATGACATGGCTATACTCACATTCAAATAAGTTCTCTGGATAGCTTGGCTCTAGCTTAAACTGTGCTACCTGGTCGCTTACTCTCTGTCCCAGCCAAACTGCCCTTTCAGATGCTCTTCAATATTTTACCAACCGTATTCTCTTTACTGACTGTTCTCTGGTCCTTGAAGGCTCTTCACACCCGCTGTTCTTCGAGGTAATTCATAGTTACCTTTTACAGTTCTACAGTTTTACATATTACTACCTCAGGCATCCTTACCTAATAGACCACATCCTATAGCATCAACTCTGATAACCCTGTGAGTCTCTCCTTTTTGTGCATATTGCAGTTCCCATTTTACATTTGTTTTATGACTATGTGATTAATAATTATTTTCACTAGTTTCAACAGACTAGGAGTGAAATCTGTAAAAAGGCTGGGACCATGCCTATTTACCTGTTCCTACATTCATTCACAGTACTTGGCCTGTTGTGACCACTCGATAGTTGTTTAATGAAAGAAGGAAAGAAAGAAAGGGTAAAGAATGATGGAAGGAAAGAGGCATATTAAATGCTGAAATTACCCATTCTTATTAACCTGGCATATGCAGGAGGTCAGCCCAGATAATTCTCACCTATGCTGGGGCTCCCCTTGTTTCTCTGTTTGAGGTCATTCTTTGAACATGGACATGTCTGTTCTCCACACTATGCAGTTTAGAAAGAATAAGAATTATAGACAAAGAAGGGACCCTCCATTTATAGAATTTCAAGTATGTAAATGAATATCCCCATTTCTTTACCCCTAAGTGGGTAACTCTGAGTGGAAAGAGCTCATCATCCACAGTAGAAATATTCCAATCAATGGACTTTCTCTTGGCTTTCCTGGACACCCACTTTCACTTCTGTACTGTTAGATCACCATTAAATGGACTACTTGCACTCAAATTTCTTTCTCATGGTTTACTTTTGGGGAATCGGAGTAAGACAGGAAGAAAGGAGATCATATGTTAAGGCAGGAGGAGGAAAGAAAAGTAGGAAGTAAAAAAGGAAAGAAATGAGAAGGAAGGAGAGCAGACAAGAAGACGGGAAGAAGAAAAGAAAAGGAAAATTAGACATATAGCAGGAAAAACAGGAAAAAAAGGATGAAATGAAGGATGAGAAAGAAGAAAAGAAGGACAGTGAAACAAGGAAGAAACAATGAAAGACTAAAAATGAAAAAAAAATAAACAGCGAAGGGGAAGAATGGGGAAAAGAAAGAAGAGAGGGAAAGAGGAAAGGAAGAATGAAAGAAAAGATAAATATAAATAAAAAGAAAAAGAAGAAAGAGGAAAAAAGCAGAGGAATATACAAGACAAAAGAAAGAATGAAAGGAGAACAAACAAATAAGTAGGAAGATACTGGGGAGAAGCACAAAAAAAATCAATGCAGAACTTTAGTTTAAAACAAAATAGAAAAAAGGATAATTATTTTGAGCAGAAAAAAACATGGACTTGGAGAAGCTGATGGCAGGGAGACAAAGAGGATGTTGGAAGAACATTTTCTTACACATACTAAAATTGTGCTTTTTCTCTATAATGCATACGAGCATTTCCTCCTGTCTGGTTAAGATGCCCAGCTCAATGCCAAGGAGCACATCCTGGGTGACAGCAAGAAAGTCTTGTTTCTGTCTCAAAGGACTGATTTACCTGCCTCCCATGTTCATGCCAAGTTTTCCCTTGGCACGTATATGCCTGGAGTTCCATGGCTATTCCCTCAAAACAACGACCTTGACAAATATTGGTTGAGGCAGCTGCAAAGCAGCAGCAGGTTAAGTATTTTCAGCCTTGAATATCTCTGTGCATTTTAGGACTTAGAGGACGAGTGTAAGGTGGGTTCACTGTGCCAGGGAGAATATAGAAATCAGGACCAAAGTTACCAAAGAAGGACAAATGCCCGTCATCAGTAGGACGTTTCACTGTGGTTTAGTACTTTCCTATTTGTGAATGTGAAGCCTTTTTTCTGTCATAAGATAGTTGTTTACAGCCTTCCTTTGGGAAAATTTTAAAGTTTGTGTTCTTTTCAGCCATCTTCATTTTAAGTATTTTTTTTCTTTCCCCTAGATATAAGGAATTGAATTAACCTCAAAGTCAGAAATGAAAATCAAGAGCTTACTAAATTAGTTTGTTCTGCCGCCAACAAGTGACATGGCCTTAGAAACCACTTTATTCCTCTGTGCCTTTCTCCAGAACAGTTTCGATCAACTCAACAATATTCAAAGTGGGCTTTGCAGAGCATCTTGTGGACAAAGTACAAGGGGAAGGAGCCAGACCCTCCCCATGGCCGTGCTTTCTCTGAAACAGCCCTGATGACGTACTTTTTCATGCTGAGGTCTGAGTAAGTCTCCATATTATGTAATAATAATTATATAATTATGTAATAATGTAAAATCATATCAAATATTTTTACAATCCTTTTCATGCCTAAAATTCAAACTCTATAAACAAGCAAATAAGCCAAGATAAATATCCCTTAATAAGAATTTAAGTTAAAAATAGCATTTTCTTTAAATCGAAATGGCAGAATTATTAAAAAGCTAAATGTAAGTATATATTAAGTTATAGAAACATTGTAGCCACACATGACAAGTATGTTTCTGTGGGTCTAATTATTCTTACAATTCTTTAAGTTCCACAGCTGATTGAAAGGTTCCCACTGAGCTTTCTGAGAGCCCTGAAAAGGTATGCCTTTAAAAGGGTAGCTTAAGGGACGTGTCACCTTCCCATCCCTGTGCTCTTATCAAAATGTCAGAGGAGCACATGCAGAGATGATGTATTTCCCCTTCCACATGCATTTAGCCTCTGTGGACTAGATGGCTATCACAAAGGCTGAAAGAAAGAGGAAAATATATTAAAATGTTTTTTACCTTAAGTTTCCTCTGTGGTTTGTCCAGGCCAGGAGAGAAGTCAAAGACACTTCTCTCCAGGGTTGGTAATTTCCAAGAGATCCAGCTGTGTACAGAGTAGTGATGGGGTCAAGGAAGAGGCAGCTTCTCCAGGACTCTCAAGCTCCAGCAGGCTTCTTGATCCATCTACCAAAGAAGCAAGGAGGGGTGAAAGGTGTTGAGGAGCTGAAATGCCAGGGTGAGAGGCAGTTCCTTGCTCACTGGGTAGCTCCCATTTGGATTAAGAAAGTGTCCCTGGGCAGGTGCAGCAATTATATGAAAATGGAAGTGTTCTGTATATTTATGAACTCCATCAAATACTTCCTTGTTTTTATGACCCTGAGGGATGGAGGGCTGCCTTTTGTTTGTTCTAAGGTTTACAGTCAGGGCTCTCACACCAGGTTCCAATTCACAGTTGCAGATAAGTCACTGTTCTGGGGCTCACAGAATCCCTCAGATCTTCCAAAAGAGATGAAAACCTTCATCCCCTAAGAGAGAAAACTCTCTATTTGCAAGTGGACTGTTCCTATCAAGAGAATTCTATGAAATGTTAATTTTTTAAAACTTATAATATTGATTCTCTTCTATATAAAGAAAATGAGAAGTTGCACAGTAAAACAATGATAGATTAGAAACAGTTTAAACCTTAGCTCTATTCTTTTTACTACTTGGGTGACCATGGGCAAGTCATATCTTCTAAGTCTGTTTTTTAATCTGAAAAAATATGAACAGTAAAACTCACGTCATCAAGTTGTATGCTAGTAAAAAAGTATCTTAGCACATTGCCTAGTACATAGTTTATCTAGTTTTTTTTTTCCTAATTAACAAAGTTCAAAACACTTTGTACAACTAATCGGTTAAAGATTAGATTTTTCTAATAATGATTTATTTAAATTATTATTCAGTCTTCATTATCATTATAATCATAGCTTCTATATACTACCAGAATATAATTATAAACATTATAAAAGATTTGAATGCCAAGGTAAGTTGGTTTTTTAATAGGAAACCACTAAAGGCTTTTGAGCTTGAGATTCATTAATTTCTTGCATACATACCTATTACTTGCTTACCATGTGTCAGGCACTGTGCCAGAAATTGGCAACAAATGGGTTTAGTAGACAAAAGTTATAAAGTTTACATTCTCGTGAGGATAAATGAGGAGAGATGTTCTATCATAAATGATCATCTGAGAGCAGAGTTCAGGAATTTAATAGAGAGTGAAAAGAAGACTGAATGAATGAAGAGAGAGATCCAAAGGTGGTGGGAAGGCAAGAGGGAAGATTGATCTGGAGGGAGAGTCAAGAGTTCTGTTTTAAAATGTTGCCAAGGCATCTCATTACATGTCTCTTGAACACATCATAAATGGGAGACCATGGTTTGGGAGAGACTTCAAAATCTGAGTTTAATTTGCATTAGAATAATTCTGAAGTTTAAAATCGTGTGAAAGCGTAGAGTAGGAAGAGAAAGGAGAAAATAAATAAAATAAAAATAATCTCATAAGCAATGAGATTCTTCACCTTTAAACAATGAAGAAGGTAGTTGAGCTGACCCAGCAGCAGCCCTAGGAAAATCAGCATGTTGAGAACTTCCACATTAAAATCTGCTTAAATGTCCAATACACATTTCTGTTGTCTTATCAAGGGGAAAACATGTCATAATCCATGACAAGAATTGGAAATTTCTCTGAATGTGCCCTGAAGCAAACAGAGTTATTTACTCAGCCAAAGTAGTTCAATAACCTTATTGCTTAGAAAATGATTGTTTCTTCTCTGTGGAAATAATTTTACTTTCTTGAAAGAAGACCAAGGAACTCATGTAGTTTCTCTCAGAAAATATTAAGAAAGTCCGGGGTTGATGACATGAGAGTTAGCGACTCACCTTGGGAAGAACCGCACATCAAATTGAGTAGTCAATCTGCAAATAAACATTATTCATGTATTCCATTTTAAATTGAGTCACCAGATATGCTGTTGCTGTTGTAATGGACAAATGTAAAGGGAATAATGAAACCTATGCATTATTAAAATACCAAATATGAAACTATAACAATACTATCAAAATAACAGATATTCACTACAAACAAAATGTCAAATGTGGAAGTATAATTCAAGAATAACTAAAGAAATTTAGGGCAATTGCTGAATGCATGGAGCTTTCAGTATGATTTAGGAATATATATGTATAGTACCTAGTAGATGCCATATATTTTTAGCTATTATGATAACACTATTAATGAATAAACACATCCATGAGATCCATGGCTGCCTTTAATGCCTAAACCACATATAGTATAAATGCCTTTCTCCCAGAGTGTGTCTCAGAAAATGATAATTGTGACTACCTCTTAATGCCCCTAACAGGTTTCTTATTAAATGAATATGTCACTTCTCCTAAAGTTAAGAAAGTAAAACAAAGACATGATATTTGATATTCTCTTTCCATCATTTATGAAAATGTTTTAATTCTCTTCCTTCTGTGGGTTTCCAAAAGCAAAAGTAATTTATGCAAAATATCTAGTCATTTATCCAAAATGAATTAATTGTGATGGAATCTCACACACATAATAAAGAAGGGATTCCAGCTTATGGCCCCTATATTGCTAGAAAATTGGGTTTGTCCGATACTGTATTCTTTCTTTGTCAGTAATGCATAGACATCAAGGTTGGACCAACTGATCTTTAGCTTGTAGTTGTGAGCTGTTGGGTAGCGGTATTGAACGACACTTTGCAGATTTGAAATACAGGCCCAAACCTAGGATATGTGTCTATTCCGGGAAAGATGAATCACTGACCCATAAATGGTAGAAACAGTGGCTTAAGGAATGATGCCATGTAAGGGACTCAGTGGTGAATTCTTTCTGGTGTGGCAGGTGTGCTATTTAGAAGCAGAGGTGGTTACATTAGCTTTGATCAGTGGGAGCCCATGCTGTTGTGACCATGGATGGGTTTCCATCCCTGACCTTACATTTTACTCCATTTATGGGTCTATTTTACCAGCACTGGGATGAGCAATGATAATGATTGGCTGCAGTCAACTTGCTGAGTCATTCTGACTTCTTAGTTATTTAAACCTTCTGTTGTGGTAGATGATCTCTGGTAGCTATAAATATGCAATACTAAGATAGTCACACCAGAGCCTCAGTTCCATAGTCTATACACATAATTTTTCCCAGAGTTCCTTGTCCCTGATCTTTCAAACTTTCTCTTTTCAGATGACTGACCAATCAGCCAAGGCATTTGCCACTGTCCTTGAGGCTATATAGCCTCAGCAGTTAATGAATACTGAATTCCAGTCATTAGATTTTGAACTTCCCAGCCTCCAAAACTGTAATAAATAAATTTTGGTTCTTTATAAATTACTTAGTCTCATACATTTTGTTATAGCAGCACAAACAGATTAGAAAGACAAAAAGTGGTACAGGGAGTGGGTGCTATTATACTAAATATATGAAAATGTGTAAATGACCTTTAACTTCGATAATGGGTAGAGGCTGGGACAATTTTGAAGTGTATAGTAGAAAATGCCTAGGTTGCCAGAAATGAAGCATTAAGGGTAATTATGTTGAGGGCCCAGAAGAAGAGGAGAGCTATAGGGAGAATGTCGTTCTTCTTAGAAATTATCACGTGTTCATATCTGAATTCTGGCAGAAATATGGACAGAAGAGGCAATTCTGATGATGTCTCAGACAGAAATAAGGAATATCTTATTGGAAACTGAAAGAAAAGCCATCCTTGCTACAAAGTGGCAAAGAACTTGACCAAACTGTGTTTGTGTCCTAGTACTATGTAGAGGGCAGAATTTAAGAGCAATAAGCTAGTATATTTGGTGAAAGAAATCTCCAAGCAAAGTGTTCAGGCTGCTCCATGTCTTCTCTTGACTGCTTATAGTAAAACATGAAAAGAAAGAAATGAATTAAAGACAGCATTTATAATGAAAAGGGGAGCATAACTTAAGGATTTACAAAATTATCAGCCTGACCAAGTTGTGAAGACTAAAAAGGCTTGTTTAGAAGAGAATATCAACATTGTGGTCAAGCAAATGTTTGATAAGCAGATCAGTACTGATAGAAGAAAACCAGATGCTATTCTTCCATGCTTATGAATCATAGTGTATTTCCAGGTGTGGCATAAGCTGCTTCCAGATGCCAAAGATGCTACCAGTATGTTTTATTCTTAGTGGTAGGGATGAGAAAAGCAATTTCCCTTTATTTTGCATAAAATTTCCTGGTATGTTCTAGGCAAGCATAACTTCAAAGATTCCCAAATTGTCATAGGCTGTATTGCCCACTTTCTGAATCTAATGTGTCTTACAGAGACCCCTAGCATACTTCCACATTTTACTCATATGTCATTGACGTTATATTGTTGATATACTGAGTCAACATGAAGTTCCATAGAATAAGATAGTCAAAATCCTTTTTGTACTGTAATATGAGAGAGAGTAAGAATGTTAAGCATAACCTGGGCAAAAATAAATATGTAAACTCTTGTCCATCTTATGTGATTATAAACAATGTATTGTTCCCCTTCTTACTAAGGATAAAAAAGAAAGTATTTACTAGATAAATGGATGTATACATTTGAGTCCATGTTAATTTGCTTTTACACACCTGCCATGTTCATCAAAGCAGCTGTAATAAGAGGTGCTACTTGGTTGAGTTTTGGGTAGTCTACTTTAATCCTCTGGTATGCATCTGATTTTTTATAGGGAATAAGTGAGGAATTAAATGCAAACTACCACATTTATCTTTTAGGTCTGCAGGAGTTTACAAATCTCTGATATTTCTTTTGGGATGTGATATTGTTTCTAATTTACTCTCTTAGTTGGGGATAAAAAATGGCACATTTAGAGGTTTTTACTTGATTTTCCTACTCTTTCCAATAGTTCTGGCCCAATAGATCAGGATGTAATGTGAAAAGTTGTGTGAATTATCAAGAATGTCCATTGTCATTAAACCTTTGGAAACTAGGAAACAAGCACTGGTTGGGTTTATGTACCTAGTGGACCACTATGAGCTAGATATGGACCAACGTTCCACCTATTACCTGACCTTTGTATGATTCCACTCTAAGAGCAGTGGCTAAATGACTAACTTAGTGTTTTTCCCAGTTCTATGAGTCTTTTAATTCCCCTTTCTACATATTCTACATCTTTTACACCTTCCACGGTCCTGTCATTTCTCCTTCCCTTGGCATGGAGGATCTCTGTCTAAGTTTACAAGAGCCATCTTAATAGAATAACAGCACAGTTTCACAGGGTCCATGTCAGAGATTTAAAATCTGGTGGCATAGCAGAGTGTTCTCCTATCAATAAACTTATCCCTATCCAGCTTTCTACCCCGTACCTGCCTTTTTTTCCCCTTTGATCCTATGTCATGAAGGTATGGTGTTATGTTTGCTCTGCTGGTTCCTGGTAGCACATGTGCTCTGGATCCTGCAGCTTCTTCTGGGCATAATCCATTTTATCCTTCAGGAAGCCCAGGGCTTCCATATCCAGGTTATCTTGTTTTATATCTCAATCCCAGCTATATATTTGTCATCTAAGAAATAAGGCAGGCATAGATCCTGAGCAGGCATAGATTATCTTACAAGGCAAATCCTCTACCTGTTCTCCAAACAGTAGGAGTGGTGGTGAGAGAAAAAAAGTGGGACATTTTTGCATGCCCAGATGCTTCATGGAAATCTTAGATTTCTAGAATTTTTAGTGTATTGACCCTGAATCCCCCACTCTACATCTCTGTGCCCTACTCCTTCCTAACTAGGGTATTGAACTTGGCACAGTGGACTTGCTGGGGCTGAGAATTCATCTTTCTTTGCTATTCTTATGATTCAGTCCTCATCTTAATCTTTGCTTTTTTGACCTCAGGATGGAAGAGATAAAAACCTTTTTTATAAGTTGCGTAGTAGGTACTCTCATTTTCACACTTAACCTTAAATTGCTAGCATATTAACCTGAACCTTTCCTTGGGGTTTTCTAACGCATCAATGCTACTGAACAGTAGTCATCTGATTTCAGATATATGAGGACCTCAAACAACTCTATAGGAAAAAATATAATGATATGATTTAAAAGTGGGCAAAAGATTTGAATAGACATTTGTCAAAAGAAGACATACAAATGACAAAGAAATATGAAAAGGTGCTCAACATCATTGATCATCAGAGAAATGCAAATCAAAACCGTGATGTGATATCATCTCATCCCAGTTCAAATGGTGTTTAACCCAGACAGGCAATAACAAATGCTGGAGAGGATGTGTAGAAAAGGGAAGCCTTGTATACTGTTGGTGGGAATGTAAATTAGTGCAACCACTATGGAGAGCAACTCTGGTGTTCCTCAAAAAAACTAGAAATACAACTACTATATTATCTAGCAACCGTACTGCTGGGAATATACTCAAAAGAAAGGACATCAGTATATCAAAGAGTTATTTGCACTCTCATGTTTATTGCAGCTCTGTTAACAACAGACAAGATTTGAAAGCAACCTGTGTCCATCAACAGATGAATGGATAAATAAAATATGGTATTTATACACAATGGAGCATGATTTAACCTTAAAGTGAAGGAGATCCTGTCATTTGCAACAACATGGATGGAACTGAAGTTTATTATGGTGTGTGAAATAGGTCAGGCACAGAAAGACAACATCACATGTTCTCATTTATTTCTGGAATCTAAAAATCAAAACAATTGAACTCATGGAGATAGAGAGTATATTGATGGTTACCAGAGTCTGGGAAGGGCAGTGGGGAAGTGGGAAAAGGTAGATACGGTTAATGGGTACAAAAAATGTTAGAAAGAGTGAATAAGACCTAGTATTTGATAGCAAAACAGGGTGGCTATAGTTAAAATAATTTAATTGTACATTCAAAAATAACTAAAAGAGTATACTTAGATTATTTTTCACAAAAATAGTAAATGCTTGAGGGAATGGTTACCCCATTTTCCATGCTGTGATTATTATGCATTACATGCCTTTACCAAACCATCTCATGTATCCAATAAATGTAGATACCTACCGTGTACCCATAAAAAATTATAAAAATAGTCATCTGACTTCATTGTCCTTGATATTATGAGTTCCCTGAGTCATTGCATGGCTAGGGCATTCCCATACAAGATAATCCATTCTAGTTCATCACCAGTAAAAGTTTTTATAATTGCACCAATAGAGCATCCCAGAGTCAATCAGCTTTCCACTTACCACAGCAGATGGTAGAGCTCCAGAATTCTACTTTGGGGTTGGCTTATTCTATGATCATTCCGGGCACTGGCGCCATTAAATGAGATTCACTAGGAAACATTCAAATGGAAAACTGTGTGTAGAAAGTGTATTAGAAAGTGGCCTCAATAATACCTATGAAGAAAGGAACAATGCAAGATTGGTCAGAAGGATAAACTGAAATATAATGAAGTAATGATTAACTAATAATGATGATGAAATGATAACAGAATGAAATAATATTGAGGGATAATGAAGATACTAGCTGATCTCATGTAGAGTTCAGAAGCTGGGAAGGCTCTTTAGACCTGTCCCACATCGAGGTAGCTGTGCCTTTGGCTCCCCCCAGTGACATGGTTAATGGGCTGCCTCATTGGTAGGCATCAGCTTTGATAGGGCATCTTTTGGCTGAAAACACCTTTCTGGGTGTTTTCAAATCCACGAGCTGTCAGCAGGCAATATTCCTGACAATTGGGCAATAAATGCCTCCACTCTAAAGGTGGGATCTATGTACCTACTATATGGTTATTTATACCATTAATAGATGAGGCTTAAGAAGCCTTAGGAAATTTAACTTTTCAAATGCTTTTTACCTAGAACATGGTAGCAAGGAAATTTAAAAACATGTTTTCTCTCCTTAAGGATTAGACCCCGAACTAGACTGGCATTGCCTCCTTTTCTCTCAAATGGTAAGATTTTTTCCCCTCTTACATAGTGAATCTTTTATGGTAAGGCACTGATTTTTCCCAAGATTCTCAAATACTTGATGTCCTGAACCACTTTTTATGTCCGTATAACACGTGCTCCTACTTTAGGAGAGCACCACGGTAATAATCCAAGTCTTCCAAGAGTTGCAGCCAAAGTTATTTCATCATTATTATTCCTCCAATTAGCTCATGTATCATATTTAATAATATTGCATACTTGTATGTACTTACCCTTCTAGAAAGGATTTCTGCTTTCTCATAGAAGTATAGGTACGGGCAAGTAAGCAATACCTATTTTATCATTCTGTATGTAACTGGTAAATCAAGTAATGACTCTTTTAAGTTCTAGTACTTAATTTAACTTGACCATCTTATATCAATTTAGTTCTATAGCTGGGGGTTCAAATCAAAATTCTGACACTATCCATCCGTATAACGTTGAGAAAATTCTGTAAAATATTTAATCCCCAGTTCACCTATTTATGAAATGGGACCCACCTATGTAATGATGTTAATCTAAGAATAATAAGAGATAATGCATGTGAAATTCCTTCATAACAATAAAGATTATATGAATGAAAAATTTTATCACAGATACTAAAATGTCTCACACTCTACGCAGGGATATTTCTGGAATCTTTTTAAATGATTCTTGTCTGTCTGTACCAATTGCTTACCATTTTGTTGTATATTTATTTTTCACAAGCCTATATTTTATGCCCTCACCTATGTGGTAATTAACTTAAGGTTGGGCTTTGTCAAGTTTATATTCCCCTGTATTTCCCTTTGGATGCAGTCACAGTGTAGTATTCATGGCAGATACTCAATAAAAATCTTTAGTTCTTCAGAGCTGTCCCACTTACTTTTAGGAACCACATCCATTTGAGGCTTTTATTAATTTTTTGCAAATATGGAAAGTTATCATTTCTATCTTCCTTCAAATTGCGCTTCATCTGATCTTGTTTTCATCTGTTAAATGCTCTTAGTCTTTACATAATTTTTTTGTGGAATTGGCATGTATTTCTTCCTAATAGTTTTCAAATTATTGAACTCTGATCCTCAATGGACTAGAGTAGGGGAGAAGAAAATATTAAGAAAAACTTAAGAGGTTGTAAGTCACAAGTAATATCAACTGAGAAGGAACAGAGAGATTTTTCTTTGCCTTTCAAAATGGACTCAAATTTACTTTTGATGTCATTTTCAGCAGGAAATTGATTATAAACTCAACTTTCTCGAGAGATCATCTACTTCTTTTCATCGTGGAAATTGCTAAACCTGAAGGGCTTTCTTGAGTGGAAGTATGAGCCTAGTAAAGAAGGTTCTGCATTCCTGAAACTATCTAGTGCCTTAAAGATTGTATCTTTTTGAATGGAGCGTATTTAATCTTGGGATTTGAAAGTGCTGCAAAAGAGCCACTTCCTAAATACACTGCTGTAGCATGAGCATGGCCCAACCTAATGCACGTGTCATCTAAGGTGAATGAAGTGAAACTTAGGAAAAGATTTACAAGAAAAAAAAAATTATACTTGAAGCAATAAGTCTAGGTCAGCTGAAATGGCATTTGGGTTTGCACCAGATGGTCTCTAAAATGGACAGCAGTTCTCATTCTTTTCCCTACCACTCTCATTTTCCTAAAATATACTTTTATTTATGGAAAAGTTAGGAGGAGGCATAACACAGTAACTCAAAGGAAGACAACACTCCTAAGCAAGACAACACTAGTAAGTACACTCGAGCATCATTCTTCCTAGAAACTAAAGTCACTTCCTTTGGATGTTTGTCACCATCATCATTGAAAATTTGTTCTATGACCCCAGAGCAACACATCCAGAGCAGAATCAGACAATATAGATATACTTATGTAGTTAAGAATAAACGATTTAAATTTGCCTCTTTTTAATATAGAGCTTGTGACATTCAATTATCCTTTTACCTGGCTGTTGCCAAAAAGATTGAAGCAAATATTGATGAAGAACCTAAATGTAGATTGATGTAGGCAAAATGGCACTTGTGTCTGCTGGTCAGGTGACCTCATTCTAGTCCTAGACTGGCATTAATTAGTATGGTATATATTCTAGCATCAACTTTAGCTAAGACACTTCCCTTCCCTCCCAGACATAAATAATAGAGGTTATAAAATAATGACTGGGAACTAGAGGTCTTCATGAGACCTTCAAAATTTTTCTGGGTAATAAACGCCTTTGAGAATATGATACATTTTCTAAAACTACATGAGTGAACAAAATTTTGCTTTTAAATGTAAGAGCTGATGTGCCTGTGCCCTGAAAAAAGTGAAAGAGAGACTGCTTCCCTTTAGCCCATCTAGTTAAGAATACAAAACATGTACAATTTAAATGACTTGAGGAGTATGTAAAGTTGCAGTCAGGTAATGTAAATTTATAAAGAAACAATGCAAAGAGGCCAGTGCATCTCCATTATTATAAAGCACTGAGACATATATATACACACACACACATATACATACACACACACACACATATATAATGAATACATGTGTATAAATATGGGTGTGTATATATATACACACAGTACATATGTTATACACATATATACACATAATGTGCATTTATATACTTACACTGTGCAGAAAAAAATACGTGAGTTGTGTGATTTAGCCATTAGGCTACCACTCTATAATCTTTGAAAAAGAACCTAGGTATGAGGTAATTAATGCCCATTGAGACAGGGCCTAATACTCACTGGAGTTAGAAAATGGGTTGAGAAACAGCATTATGGTGCAGAAGTAACAAAACTAGGTTTTCTGAGCCTATATTAGAACATGTCATTGCAGTCGAGATTTACCCATATTTTGTTGTGTATTCTCAAATAGTACCTTATAGGGCATTGATATTCATGCATATGATTTATAAAAGTGCTTTACTTTTTGAAGGAGTGGCCAGCTTTTCCAAATATGTCCTGTGGGGAACATACCTGCTTTCCAGTGTGTGTGAACCTGCTGTTTCAGTTGTGGTGGCATCTGTGTCTCTTATTCTCTTTGTCACTGTAGTTCAATAATGCTTTGGCTCCACAATGGGGCTTTTGAATTAATGCTTTTTATGGATTCTGTTGGGTTTGACAAACAGAGAGCGAAAGATAGGTTTTCAACAACAACAACAAAAATCTGCAAAGGAAGCTCCAATCACTCCAAGTGGCAGTAGATAGTCATTAAGCATGATAAGAAATGCATTTTTATATTATATTTAGGACATTTGTGAGTGCTGAGAGGTTCTTCTATGTTTTATCCTCTGAGCAATGTCACTGCATTGCCATGAATGTTGTATCTATCTATCTATACAATATTCTTTATATATGCATGTATACATATAATCTTCTATATCTTCTTTTCTCTCTTGTTCGAATAGTGGGTTTATAGATTCTTTATTCTGACTGGAATCATTTAGAGAATGATCTGTGGTTTGCAATGAGTGTTAATCTCTGCCTACTTGGTCCAAGGTTATCTTGAATATAATGCACTGGTTAATAGTTGGCACTGGAATAAGATGATGTACTTTCATACACCTCTGCCACTCTTTATCCAGGTATATAATCATGGGAAGTTGAGTTTTCTCATCTATAATTATTTAAATCTGAGCTTCCTCATCTACAAACTAGACATAATAGTAGTAGCTCCCTCAATAGGTTCTTGGGACAATCAAATACAATAATCAAATAAAAGTGCTAAACAGGTGGCACCAAGATGGCTGAATAGGAATAGCTCCAGCCTCCAACTCCTAGCATGAGTGACACAGAAGACGGGTGATTTCCACATTTCCAGCTGAGGTACTGGGTTCATCTCACTGGAGTGTGTCAGACAGTGGGTGCATGACAGTGGGTGCAGTCCAACGAGTGAGAGCCAAAGTAGGGCAAGGCATCGCCTCACCTGGGAAGGACAAAGGGGAAGGGAATTCCTTTTCCTAGCCAAGGGAAACCATGACACACAACACCTGGATAATTGGGTCATTCCCACCCTAATACTGCACTTACCAAGGGTCTTAGCAAACGGCACACCAGGAGATTATATCCCATGCCTGACTCGGAGCGTCCCACACCCACGAAGCCTCCCTCATTGCTAGCACAGCAGTCTGAGATCTAACTGCAAGGCGGCGGCAAGGCTGGGAGAGAGGTGCCCGCCATTGCTGAAGCTTAAGTAGGTAAACAAAGTGACTGGGAAGCTCGAACTGGGTGGTGGAGTACACCGCAGCTCAAGGAGGCCTGCCTGCCTCTGTAGACTCCACCTCTGGGAACAAGGCATAGCCAAACAAAAGGCAGCAGAAACCTCTGCAGATGTAAATGTCCCCGTCTGACAGCTTTGAAGAGAGTAGTGGTTCTCCCAGCATGGAGTTTGAGATCTGAGAATGGACAGACAGTCTGCTCAAGTGGGTCCCTGACCCTTGAGAAGCCTAACTGGGAGACATCCCCCACAAGGGGCAGACTGACATCTCACACCTCACAGGGCCAGGTACACCTCTGAGACGAAGCTTCCAGAGGAACAATCAGACAGCAACATTCACTGTTCAGCAATATTCACTCTTCTGCAGCCTCTGCTGCTGATACTCAGGCAGACAGGGTCTGGAGTGGACCTCAAGCAAATTCCAACAGACCTGCAGCTGAGGGTCCTATTATAAGGAAAACCAACAAACAGAAAGGACATCCACACCAAAACCCCATCTGTATGTCACAATCATCAAAGACCAAAGGTAGATAAAACCACAAAGATGGGGAAAAAGCAGTGCAAAAAAGCTGAAAATTCTAAAAATCAGAGGACCTCTCCCCCTCCAAAGGAACACAGCTCCTTGCCAGCAATGGAACAAAGCTGGATGGAGAATGACTTTGACAAGTTGAAAGGAGAAGGCTTCAGACAATCAAACTGCTCCGAGCTAAAGGAGGAACTATGAACCCACCACAATGAAACTCAAAACCTTGAAAAAAGATTTGATGAATGACTAACTAGAATAACCAATGTAGAGAAGTCCTTAAACAACCTGATAGAGATGAAAACCATGACACGAGAACTACGTGACAAATGCACAAGCTTCAGTAACCAACTCGATCAACTGGAAGAAAGGGTATCAGTGATTGAAGGTCAAATGAATGAAATGAAGCGAGAAGAGAAGTTTAGAGAAAAAAGAGTAAAAAAGAAATGAACAAAGCCTCCAAGAAATATGGGACTATGTGAGAAGACCAAAGTTACATCTGATTGGTGTCCCTGAAGGTGGCAGGGAGAATGGAACCAAGTTGGAAAACACTCTGCAGGATATTATCCAGGAGAATTTCCACAACCTAGCAAGGCAGGCCAACATTCAAATTCAGGAAATACAGAGAAAGCATTCCCCTTGAAAACTGGCACAAGACAGGGATGCCCTCTCTCACCACTCCTATTCAACATAGTGTTGGAAGTTCTGTTCAGGGCAATCAGGCAACAGAAAGAAATAAAGGGTATTCAATTAGGAAAATAAGAAGTCAAATTATCCCTGTTTGTGGATGACATGATTGTATATTTAGAAAACCCCATCGTCTTAGCCCAAAATCTCCTTAAGCTAATAGCAACTTCAGCAAAGTCTCAGGATACAAAATCAATGTGCAAAAATCACAAACATTCTTATACACCAATAACAGACAAACAGAGAGCCAAATCATGAATGAACTCCCATTCACCATTGCTTCAAAGAGAATAAAACACCTAGGGATCCAACTTACAAGGGATGTGAAGGACCTCTTCAAGGAGAATTACAAACCACTGCTCAATGAAATGAAAGAGGACATAAACAAATGGAAGAACATACCATGCTCATGGATAGGAAGAATCAATATCATGAAAATGGTCATACTGCCTAAGGTAATTTATAGATTCAGTGCCATCCCCATTAAGGTACCAATGACTTTCTTCACAGAATTGGAAAAAACTACTTTAAAGTTCATATGGAACCAAAAAAGACCCCACATTGCCAAACAGTCCTAAGCCAAAAGAACAAAGCTGGAGACATTATGCTACTTGTCTTCGAACTCTACTACAAGGCTACAGTAACCAAAACAGCATGGTACTGGTACCAAAACAGAGATATAGACCAATGGAACAGAACAGAGCCCTCAGAAATAATACCACACATCTACAGCCGTCTGATCTTTGACAAACCTGACAGAAACAAGAAATGGGGAAAGGATTCCCTATTTAATAAATGGTGCTGGGAAAACTGGCTAGCCATATGTAGAAAGCTGAAACTGGATCCCTTTCTTACACCTTATACAAAAATTAATTCGAGATGGATTAGAGACTTAAATGTTAGACATAAAACCATAAAAACCCTAGAAGAAAACCTAGGCAATACCATTCAGGACATAGGCATGGGCAAGGACTTCATGTCTAAAACACCAAAAGCAATGGCAACAAAAGCCAAAATTGACAAATGGGATCTAATTAAACTAAAGAACTTCTGTACAGCAAAAAAAAAAAAAAAAAAAAAAAAAAAAAAAAAAAAAAAAAAAA
>NC_045446.1:22692756-22715064 GCF_002776525.5 Piliocolobus tephrosceles | reverse complement strand
AGAGTGAACAGGCAACCTACAGAATGGGAGAAAATTTTTGCAATCTATTCATCTGACAAATGGCTAATAGTCAGAACCTATAAAGAACTCAAACAAATTTACAAGAAAAAAAAACAATCCCATCAAAAAGTGGGCAAAGGATATGAACAGACATTTCCAAAGGAAGACATTTTTGCAGCCAACAGACACATGAAAAAATGCTCATCATCACTAGCTATCAGAGAAATGCAAATCAAAACCACAATGAGATACCATCTCACACCAGTTAGAATGGCAGTCATTAAAAAATCAGGAAACAACAGGTGCTGGAGAGGATGTGGAGAAATAAGAATACTTTTACCCTATTGGTGGGATTTTAAACTAGTTCAATGATTGTGGAAGACAGTGTGGTGATTCCTCAAAGATCTAGAACTAGAAATACCATTTGACCCAGCCATCCCATTACTGGGTATATACCCAAAGGATTATAAATCATGCTGCTACAAAGACACATGCACACATATGTTTATTGTGGCACTATTCACAATAGCAAAGACTTGGAACCAACCCAAATGTCCATCAATGACAGACTGGATTAACAAAATATGGCACATGTATTCCATGGAATACTATGCAGCCATAAAAAAGGATGAGTTCATGTCCTTTGTAGGGCCATGGATGCATCTGGAAACCATAATTCTCAGCAAACTGTCGCAAGAACAGAAAACCAAACACCACATGTTCTCACTCATAGGTGGGAACTGAACAATGAGAACACTTGGACACAGGAAGGGGAACATCACACACCAGGGCCTTTTGTGGGGTGGAGGGAGGGGAATGGATAGCATTAGGAGATATACCTAATGTAAATGATGAGTTAATGGGTGCAGCACACCAACATGGCACATGTACACATATGTAACAAACCTACATGTTGTGCACTTGTACCCTAAAACATAAAGTATAATAATAAAAAAAAATCATTTTGAGAAAAAAAAAGTTTAAGAAAACCTAAAAAAAAGAAAGTGCTTAACATAGTACATGACATATTGTAAGATCAAAATAATGTTATCCATTTTTATTATGTGGGTTTAGTTCATCTTATTTTGGAATTGGCTTTAACTTCAACTGTTATGCTATATATATCAGCATGTAAAAGCGTGCAGAACCTTCTTAGAGTAGCAATTTTAAGTCTATGCTCTGTTATTGTGTGTCAATAGTATTGCCTTTCTATATGAGAGACCTGTATATCGATGTAAACTAATAAGTAGAGGCCCAGAGTCAGAAGTCTAACTTTGACAAATGTTGGTCTTCATCAAGTGTAAAATGGAATTTTATTTGCCCTTGACTACAAAAATCCCTAAGCATCACAGAAACATTCACATAACCAGAAGAAATATACACATGTGTGCACATAGAAATATACACACGCATGCATGCAAACGTACACATACCCATACATATATACACAACAGCATGTCTACACGTTTCAGATATAGCATGGTAGAGAAAAATAAATGACGACTCTCTATTTCTTCACTAAGTGTTGAACCTCCTCAGTCCTTCCTTGTGAGTGTATTTTCTCACTGTCTTTCCTTCCTTCTTTTCTATGTCCCCCACCCCTCACCCCAGCCATAATCTTGATGGGCTTCAATATTATTTAAAAAAAAATTAATTTGGGATACTGAAATAGTTATTCTGGGTAGCCTGTTAGTTTTGTGGAACATCTTCATTTTTGTTTTTGTTTTTTTTGAGATGGTGTCTCTCAGTGTTACCCAGGCTGGAGTTTAGTGGCGTGATCTTGGCTCACTGCAACGTTCTGCCTCCCGGGTTCAGGTGGTTCTTCTGCCTCAGCCTCCTGAGTAGCTGGGACTACAGGTGCATGCCGCCTCCCCTGAGTACTTTTTGTATTTTAGTAGAGACAGAGTTTCACCATGTATGTTGGCCAGGCTAGTCGCAAACTCCTGAGCTCAGGCAATCCACCTGCCTTGGTCTCCCAAAGTGCTGGGATTACAGGCATGGACCAATGTGCCCAGCTGGAACTTTTATATAATTGCTTTTTGTGACTTTTCATGTTTATTATTGAGTAGGTTGTTTCTTTTAATTTCTTTCCATTATTTTCTTCACCCCACCTAGTTTTGTGCAATATGGCAAAAAGACCATGAATTTTCCCAGGAGAAAATAACTTTTGGTTTTCTAATCAAACAAGTTGACATGTGATGGAGTTCAGTTTCACTGTTGGTAAGAGATGCCCAATCTACTCAGAAATTAGTATCAGGATGAGATCCCTGCTAGTGGAGGATAGAGTGACTCTATTTAGTTTAAGCACCTGGAAGCCTCCATTTTTCAAGAGCACCTAACACAAGGACATGCATATATCTGTGTTATCTACGTTTAACAACACGGAAAGGCTGAAGAAACATAAAAGCATAAAACCTGATTGCTGAAAGTGGCCTAAGAAATGATAATCTGAAAGATTTTACCCGGGTTTCACTCATGGGCTCTGTCTGCAAGTGAGTGGTCTACATTAATTGTGTGTATATGTATGTGGAATGGGGTGAAAGAGAGAGGTACCTTGCAGACTCATAGTGAAGTTGTTCAGAGAAATGTCTATTTGAGGTTAGCCGTTTGTTTGCTTGTTGGTTGATTTGTTTTCATTTTCCTCAATTGGATAAAGCCTATATACTCTGAGCATCTCCTTTTTGATAGAATTTTATTATTTCTTTAAGTATTTTCTCTGAATGTTATTTTAATTTTCACAATGCATGCTTCAGTTTTACTTATAACATCCAGAGCTATGCTTTAAGCACATGCTATGCAGTGAGTCTTCCCTATATCTAGTTCTTTCATTAAAAAACACATTTTAGGTAAATGAAGGACTTAGAGGAAGCCTATATTTTGGAAATTAAGTTCCACATGTAAATGGATTATCTGCACTGATTCCTTATTATACTCTGCAACTTACAAAAAGTTAAAGACTACTGGTCAAATTCATGTGGGATTTTTGTCGCTAGTACTGTCGTTGTTACATCCCTACCCCTGATTTTTAGCAGGATATCTTATGATATTTTAAGAGAATGTAGTTTGGGATTTGATGTCCAGGAAAAACATCTTCCCATGAATGAAAATTAAGTACACTTATAGTTTTGAATTAAAAGTCAAAAGAAACAACTGCAAAGAATAAAGGGTTAATAGAAAAGGTGCCCAACAGTTGACTAAATCATATGAAAAATCAGTAATAGAAATTATTTTGAAGAAAACTTTTCCCATCATAACTGAAACCCACCTCTGTGTATATCCTCAGGAAGGGTTGGCTCCAACAAGATTGAGAAGTCCATGAGGAAAGATATATTATCTCTTTTCGTTTTGTTCTTCTCTGTTTTAACTTTCTCTTTCTCCCCAAGGCATATAATACAATAAGATCTAAATAAATACATTTCAACATCACTCCAATAATACTAATTTCTTAGTCCTTAGAGATTTCAATATTCAAATGAACAATTCTTTCAAAGTCTCAGCCTCTCATTTTCTTGACCTCTTCTCGCCCAGCATTCTCACATTTTCCTCAGCTCAGACACTCATTCCACTGTTTTTTCCAACGACTGATCATTTGCGATATCCAAATGTCAAGTATTCCACTGAGCCTCAGCTGAATCTTTCTAATACATTATTTCTAATATCATAACTTCATTAGGTGTTTTTACTTGTTGGAGTTTGCACTCTATTGCTCATCTGATGTTTGAACTGTTTCTCCTCTAAGTTCACATCCCTTCATGCATAGCTATACATTCTATCCTTCCTCTAAACCATTGACTATCATACTCTCACTTCCTTTCCCTCTTCTTCCTTTGACCACTTAGCTGACAAAACCCCAGCTCTGGTTATATCAAATTCTCTGCTTGTTCTTTTTCCACATTTGCTCAGATGTATGTGAGTGAAGAAAAACAACAAGGCTGACTGATCTCACTTTAAATTAGTGGCCACCAACACTAAGTGCGTTTTCAGTGCTGCTTAACAATCCTGCTACATTTCTTATTTCACCCACTCTTTCATTTTCCCAATGACCATTTCCCACCTTTGACTCTCTGCTCAATCCCACCTCTATCTTCATTATCTGCTGATAACAGTGTTCACTCTTTCACTAGAAAATAAACACAATCAGGTGAAAATGACTGTGTGTTCCCACAGTCTAATTGTTTACTATATTTGCACCTGCGTTCTAATTCTGTGCTGTTCTTCTTTTTACCATGGAGGAACTATCCTTTCTGGCCTCTTAAAGAATATGTTTTCAGCAATTCTCCACTCTATCCTACACTGTCAACATCTCCTGCTAATTTCATAAAGTGTATCATCTCTCTATTAATATAAATATGCTTTATATTTCCCATATGTAAAATAATAAAACAAATACAATAAAAACCTTATTCAACTTCACATATCTCTCCAACTACTACCTTTCTTCTTTCCTCCTTTTTAAAGCAAAGCTGTTTAAAACAGCTTATTACGTTTGCTTTTTCTATTTTACTCATCTCTTTTACAACCACTTCAATCAGACTGTGACTGTGTCTCTACCACTCCAATGAAACATTGCTTGTCAAGATTACCAGTAGTCTCTACTTGGCTAAATGCAATGGCTCATTTTTAATTGTATTACTTTCCCATCAGCAGTATTTGATACAGTTGATTATTCTCTCTTTGAACTTGTGTGTGTGTGTATGTGTGTGTGTGTACATGTATGTGTTTTCTTCTTGTTATTTGCTTCTGGGACAGTATTTGCTCCTGTTTTTCCTCTTACTCATATTTGGCCAATACACCACACTCTTCCTTGTCTCAAGGTGATGATATCATAGAGTGTATACAGGCTGTAGACTCTCATTTTTTTCCACCCTAGCCTTCTCCCCTGAACTCTAGACATAGAAATATAACCAATAACCTAGCATTTCTACTGGAGTGTCTAATAATAATGAAAGTTAACAATATTTTCTACAAAATCAATAATTGCTTGCGTTTAGTGCTTATTGTATCCTAGGCAATTTGTGTGCATGTGTGTGTTTGTGTATGTGTGTGCATTTTATATGCATCTGTGTAAATATATGTGTATATATTTACTCTATATATTCACTTTGTATATCTATATTTATTGTATCTTTCAACAAATCTATGAGATAATATTTTATCAGCACTTACTGTAAGTATCAATATATCAACATGGCATATAACAACCAACATTTATTTCCTGCTCATGTTAAATGTTGATAGTTGTATGTTAGTTGTGTCTGTGATATGGGAAAACACTGTAAGTCACATGGAAAGGATAGTGTATCATGTTTCTGTTGTTGCCATAACAAATTACCACAAACTGAATTACTTAAGCAATACAAATTTATTATTGACAATGTTGAATTTTACCTGAACCCTGTACTCCTGGAACACAGTGAAGGCTAATCAAGGTTAATCCTTCCTTCCTCTTTGGTATCTTGGGAAAGGGTTTACTGCAAAGAGCCACCCTTTTCATAGCCTAAGACTTAAGAATGCCATCATTGTTTATGTATGACAAGGCCAGATATACACCCTCCAAATTTCCATTCTTTACTTCTGATTAGGTGAACTGTTTCCACTAATAAATTAGAACAAAATTCTTTCTAACTGAAGTTTGGTTAAGATTTATTCCATCCCCCATGTCCTTGAACTTTAACCAGCACTCAGCCTCTTCTGAAATGTCCCTCTAAGAATATGCTGACCTCAGGGTAAAACATTGTCTGGGCCGGGCGTGGTGGCTCATGCCTGTAATCCCAGCACTTTGGGAGGCCAAGGTGGGTGGATCATGAGGTCAGAAGTTTGAGACCAGCCTGATCAACATGGTGAAACCCTGTCTCTACTAAAAATACAAGAAAATTAGCTGGGCCTGGTGGCACATGCCTGTATTCCCAGCTACTTGGGAGGCCGAGGCAGGAGAATTGCTTGAATCTAGGAGGCGGAGATTGCAGTGAGCCGAGATGGCACCACGGCACTCCAGCTTGGGCAACAGAGTGAGACTCTGTCTCAAAAAAAAAAAAAAAAATTCCTCTGATCTACTATCCTATCAGGCCCACACTTTTCATCCCACTTCTATACATTGAGTTCTTTTAGCATTATTTACTCCTCCCAATAAAAGAAAAGCTGTTTTGCTTAATTCTTGAGAGGCTTAAAGAGTTTATAATCAGTGTTCTGTCTAACACAATAGTTCCTGCTATTACAATAGTTCTCTTCCGTTTCTTGCAGTAATCCTTTTAAATAAAGTCTCTCCTAAGTCTGAATTTGTTTTTAATTTGACAGCATTTTACAGTTCTAGAGAATGGATCTCACTGGGCAAAAATCAATGTGTTATCAAGACTGTGTTCTTTCTGGGTCTCTAGAGGAGAAACCATGTCCTTGCTTTTCCTAACTTTTAGAGGCCATTTGCATTCCTGGGCTCTTTCCTCCCTTTCACAACCTTTAAAACCAGCAATGTTGGGCTGAGTCTTTTTCATTGAACCATCTCCCTGAAGTTCCTATTTAGCCTGTCTTTTCCACTTTTAAGGACTCTTTTGACTAAAATGGGTCTACTTAGATAATCCAGGACAATCTCCCTATTTTAAAGTCAGATCATTAGCAACATAAATTCCACCTACAACTTTCATGTTCCTTTTGCCATATAATGTCATATATTCACAGGTTCTGGGAATTAAAAGATGGACATCTTTGAGGGCCATTATTTTGCTACTATAAGTGATGTAGATGATAGTATCAACTCCCTTGCCATACTCTTTATGAGAATATATTTCCACTTTCCATTATCAGCCTGGGCATGTGACTTGCTTGGCGAATGAAATGTGAGAAAATACATGGGACAAAGAAGAAGAGAAGAAAATAGAGAAACAGTGTGACCCACAGCCACTGAAAACTAATGTAAGAAGGAAATAAGTGCTGCTCCACTGAGATTTTGGGAATGTTTATAGCAAACATGATAAATACAGGAGCAGGAAGGGAGTGACTTTTGGGTAATAACAATGCAATCTAAAAGTCTCTCTTTTTAACTACAAATACACCATTGTAAACACAAAATATCTAAAACCCCTCTTATCTGGCTTCCAAGATGACTCTCAATAATTCTCACTTCATGCTATTCATTCACTCATGTAGTACTGCCCAGCACAAATAAAAAGGCTGACCTGTGTAACCAATTAATAAGTTGCAGTAATGATGGTGTGTGACTTCTGAGCCTGGGTCATAAAAATCATTACAGATGTTTCCTTTTGTGGAACTTGCTCTAGAGGAAGCCATCTGTCATGCCGTAAAGATACTCAAGAACCCCAGTGGTGAAGTCCATGTGTGAGAATGAAGGCCTCCTGCCAACAGTCAATACCAATTTACTAGTTATGCAATTTCAACATCTTGGAAGTGGATTCTCCAACTACAGCCAAGTGTTGAGATGAAGGCAGCATTTCAATACAAAAAGTTTACTTTTTATATTCTATCACACCACAGTGAATGGACCCTAATCAATGGAAGGCAGGTCGGACAGCACAATAAATGCATGGTGAAAGTAGCAAGGAGTGCACCTTGACTTGAAGGCAGCCTGCTGAGCCATTATGCACAGCATCCCACTCATTCTGAAGATCATCAATCTTAAACCAGCCCATGCTAGAGATCTGCAGGTGATGATGATGGAAAATTCCAGGCTCAATAATGACTTGAGGGATGAGGAGGTAGCAAGCATTTCAGTAGAGGAACTTCTGGGTGTGAGGGATTATGTGTCCCATAATGGATATGACTTAGAACATGAAACAACAGAATATTCAACACACTTGAAGAAAAACCCCAAGAGCTTTCTGTATATAAAAAAATTTAACAGGGAAAGAGTGATCTTAAAAGGGATAAGAGTGAAACCAACTTGTTAGTCTCTCCCAGAATCAATGTTCACTATAATTTAGCATTTTTAAAAGTTTAAAGTATATTTTAAATATGCTGAATAAATGAATACATGAGGGTCTTCACTTTCTGTTTGTCATGCATTAAACATTTTTCTTGAACATAAGAAAGGAAAGGAGGGGAGAAAATGAATCCTAGCAAGAAAAAGGAAGGAAAACAGTGAAAATTTTTTTCCACTAAATTAGGTATCGCCCTTTTCCTCTTAATCTATCAAAGAGAACAGCTTCTATATCTGTTTAGCTTCAGCCCAAAGCACTCCTTGCTCTTCCTCAGTGGACCCTGCATCTTCAGATCAGCAATTCATCCTATTAAGTAATATTTCCATTAAGTATTTCATCAGAAAGTTGGTTGCTTTTCTCATTTGTCTTGTCCATCTTCAATTACAGTGGTTATTATTATTTTATGGGAAGATGCTTGTAACTTTTCAGTCCACCTTGAATTTTTCTCCTGTAAAGCTAAAATATTTTATGGGATTTCCATAGACACCATGGACAGTAGGGATTGAAATTCTGTCCCCTTATTTTCTTTCCCATTTTTGAGGTCCAGATCATTTTCACCTATATCGACAGGAGTTGTTAGAAAAGGAGGTGCCAGAGATGGCTGGTGATAATGTTTTCATTTCTATTTGCCAATCTGATATGAAATAAAGCATTCAGAAACTGAACTAAATTGTCAAACTTCCCACATATACATTGACCAGCTGAAATATTAAAAAGTTATTGTTTATTAGGAAGAAATATGTAAAACACTAAATTAAACACACACTGACCTTAGTTTATTACTTGAGGTTTCCTCACAAGTTTATAAAAGTACTACTCATAATAAATACGGAAAAATCTAAGAAATCTTAGTAAATTATATAATCAAATGCCTATTTATTCAGATGAAAAAGATGAAGTAATTTGTCCAATATGACACAATTAGATCAAGAGTATAAATTGTTTATATAACTTGTTTTCCTTATATGCATTCTTTCATTCTATAATGCTTTTAAAAAGATGATCAATTCAACTTTTCACTTACATTTTTCTTCATAGGCATATTTCTTTTGATCTCGCTACTGGATCTTACTTGTTACATATGTTGGCAAGGTTTGTTTTTTGATGTTTTTGTTGTATATGCCCCTCCATTTGAACTGCATAATTTCCTCTCATCTCATTAAATATTAGCACTATTTATAGAAAAGGCACTAAGCGTTATCAGTTCCATGATGAGCAAATGAAAGTGGGCTCTAACAAAGCAAGTTTTCACAATGTGTCATAACACTGATGGTTTATGGGTATTTTTTATAAATTAGCATAGGTTATTTTTTAATGTCCTCAACAATTTTGAAGCTTACAAATTGATATAGAAAGCCATGGCCACATCTATGAACATCAGGTATCTGTAACTGTGGTATCAGGAAGGATGCCTTTTATAGTACTAGTATGGACCCTCGAGTACTGATACAGCCTATAAGCCATAGAAAAGGTTTTGACTTTCTTAAGAAACATTTTTTCCTCTCTTGTTGGGGTGCCTTGACCTCTGAACTTAAGGTGTATCTTTCAGACAAACTAGGGTGACATTGGGGAACTACCCTCACTCTTATCCTTAATTTATGTATTTCCTTTGCACTGTTTTTACTTTGCAGTAAACTAAAGTCAAAGCACCATTGAACTGATTACAAATTATCATTCTTACTGACTTTGGAATATAGATAAGATTTCATGATCTAGCCAACACATTAGAATCTTTACTTCTTCTTTCAAAAAATGTAGACAATGGAATCAATTTGTATTCTAGCATATGAATTCTTCTCACATTCAATGATATTTCACATGGATGGAATATTGTTTTTTTTTTTCAATGTGAGGCATTGCAAGTTTAGATACTTAAGAGGTTAGGGTGCTGAAAGTACTCAGCATATAGATGACAGGAATCAGAATTGTAAGGAAGGCTGAGGCAGCTACCAGTGTCTTACATCCATAAGAAGGAATAGGAATGAGAGGGAGATGGGTGTATGGCAATCTCAAAGAGGAGTAAAGAAAGGCCTAGCAAACACCCCTAGCTAGAGAAATAGATAAAATGTAATACCCTCAAACATAAGTGTAGTGACCATTCAACCTCAAGGCTTGCTTCGGTGGCATCCCAAGGCGTGGAAAATGCTTTGGAGAGGCATACCAATCTGGAGGCCAATACATGTTGGCATTTTTATGTTTTGGTTACTAATGAAATCTGTCCAGGCTAATAGGAAAGGCAAAAACAAACACTCTAGACAGCTTTTTAAAATCAAGATTAGTTGTCCTGCTAAATACAGAGAAAAAAATAAATTAGAGCTTATTTCCCCTGAATGGTTAGCTTCTGAAAAGAAATGGATGGGGGCAGAAATAACTCAACAGGGATTGTTTATTTTTATAATGCTTGCGAGAAAAACAAAATGGAAGGGAAAAAACAGAGAGTGGATGTAAGCAATAGGACTTTGAATTTCTATCAGGGTCTATGTTTTATAACTATTTATTTGTAGGCAGCCTGAATGGGATCATAGCAGAATACAGCCTCAGATGGAATATAAATTACAACAAGATTTAATTTCTTCCTCCCTCAAGAGTGTGAAGTTTTGTTTTGGAAAATTAGCAATTGCAGGATTCCCATTAACTAGACCTGCAGCTACTATTGGTTTACATTCTAAAAAGTTTCTTTCTACTTACATTTGGGAAGTATAGTATTTACTGTGTGCCAGGCACTGTGCTAGGTACACACCTTTAGGACTTCACTAAACAGAGGTGAATAAACACATTGTTTGGAGAATATTCCCTGTTTCACGTTGTGTCTTCTGGCAAATATTCAGAAAGCTACTATAGCAAACGTCATTTTCTGAAATGGAAGTAGTCTTTCTTATGTCAGGCTCTATGTTGGGTACATTTGATTTGTAACATTAATGACAACACTCCTATTTGGGTACCATTGTGTCGTTTTATACATGAGGGAAAAGAATCTGAAAGAGGTTGGCACCCAAAGCAGCCACAATGATAGGTAAAAAAGTCTATTCTGAGATCCGTATCTATCTGGTTCCAAAGTCTGTAACCTTTTCTACCACATCATACTGTCTTTGATTAAATTGTGAATATAGTCTATAGAGAGGAAAGAACGATTTTCCTTCTGAAAAATGAGCCTTAGCTTGGTGCAACTGGCAAATAAACAGTTATCACATAATCTCAGTGGATTTCAATTTCCCAGAACAAGAGCACTCGAACCCATCTTGTTACTAATCCGGAAGAGTTAAAAGATGATTCTGGATGTGTGTACATGGAAGTAATAGCAGCATGCAGACCTTTAAAGCATAGTAACTTAAAAGAGTCAACAAATAATGGTTGAGATCAGTTCTCTGTGGAAGTAACCTCCACTCCACTCCACTAAGCAATAAAAGTATTGCTGGGTTTAGACACCAAACACATGACAGTTAAATGACTACACTTAGGAGAATTTGAATGTATCCCATTAGTAAATCTAAAACCACACTACAGACATTTAGTACACCTTACTATGAAAAAGAAAAAATGTATCTAGAAAAGCTGAACACAACAGCAAAAATGTTTTGAAAGATAATAGGGCTGTTTGTAATATTCTAATTCTCATTTGTAATGATGTGGAATTTGTTTGAAATGTCCTGTGCTTTGAAATTAAGCATGACCATCTTTCTTTCTTTAGCAAATGCAATATGAGAGGAAGCTTTGTCTTTCATTTCCAAGGCTAAGCAGTTAAGAGTTAGTGTACAATTTGCCCTCCCTCCTTTCCCCTAGAGCAATAATTGGTGAGATTCCTGATGGTGAAGGCCCTCATCAGGCTGAAACCCTGAGCCAGCACGAGCACTAGCTCAACACGGACATGTGGTATGTGTGATAAATAAACCTACGTCGCTTTAAGCTACTAAAAATTGAAGACGGTTTGGACCACAGTATAAACAGCTCCTGAAAAAGAGAGAAACAAACAAAAACAGCTCAGTCTGGCACTACGTAGATGTTGGTGCCATGAGCCGTTGATACTGCCTAATTAACTTCTCTTTTTCTGATCACCAAAATACCTTCCAATTAGAACCTTTCTTAACAGGCAGCCTATAGAAAAATGGTACACTGATAGGAAACATTTGTTCTGCCCGCCAATTATAAATCTTTATCTTTACTATTAAACTGATTTCTTGGAATTCTAAATTATTTATCAGATTTCTATTAATTTAGTTAATGTAGTTTAGTTGAAAGACTGACCACATGAGTGTAGGTCCATCAAATAAAATGGGTTTGGAGACCACATAACTGCTAGAAAGAAAGAGAGATTGATTGACTAGTAGTTTCTAACAAGATCCTTGTTCTAAATTCTGCTCTCATGAGATGACCAATCACCTTCTAGTCCTTCTGAATTTGATGAAGCAAAATATGTTATGAAGCTGTATATACTTTTAATCAATTCTCTTCAGATATTTATTTCTGGCCAAAAAGACAGGTGGGGGAAAGCAAAAGCAGGAAGCAGGCTGTCTCTGCTTTCCTATTGGATTTCCAGATTGCTTCATGTGCTTGGATATTTTGTTGAACAAATAACCTCCTCCATCAAATTGACAGGTCTTTTTGGTTAACTTGTCTCCATAATAGATGTTCCATCACATACATCTATTTTTATTAAACAAGGTGTGGTGAGGAAGGAGAAATGGTTTTATACAGTCAGTGGGCACTTCTCTTTTCAGCAGCTATTGTATTTTTAATTCATATTTTTATATCAGGTGGGAATAATATGTATTTGATGATTAATGTCAGGCTTATAATAAGATTATTTTCTGTTGTCATCAAATCTTACAGGAATTCTGGGAGAGGTTATACCAGTTGAGAGTCACAAGTACTTGACGGCACCTGATTTATAAATTATTCTGTTCCTTCAGCTTGATCGATTTCTGGACATAAATAACAAAGAAAATACCAAAGTAATAATTCATCCATTCTTTTTGGTCATAACTTGTGTTTCAGAAACATTGTTTATTTTGCTTGGGTTCTGACTGGACTTATAATTTATCTGGCCCCCCTGCATGAAATGCTACTTGCTTTCCCTCTTTCGGGTTATCATCCCAAGAAAGGGACAGTAAGAATCATACATTTATGTGACTAAAACCAAAATTCTATACACCTACGATCACCAATTCTGAACTGCATTTGCTGGAAGGAAGCCAGCAGACAATCTTGGAAAACAAAATAACATTAGTTAAACCGTTTTTCTCTTGAATTAATTTGAAAATCCTCAGCCTACTATTTAAGACCTTTCATTTTTTCATTGCTTCCCTCCCTCTCTCACTTCCGTTGCTCCTTCCTTCCTGGCTCATTCCCTCTCTCCCTCTCTTTCTTTTTCTTTTCTTTCTCTCTCTTTCTTTTTTTCTTTCTTTCTTTCCTTTTTTCTTTCTTTTCCTTCCTTCCTTCTTTCTTTCTTTCTTTCTTTCTTTCTTTCTTTCTTTCTTTCTTTCTCTCTCTCTCTCTCTCTCTCTCTTTCTTTCTTTCTTTCTTTCTTTCTTTCTTTCTTTCTTTCTTTCTTTCTTTCTTTCTTTTTCTTTCCCTTCCTTCCTTCCTTCCTTCCTTCCTTCCTTCCTTCCTTCCTTCCTTCCTTCCTTCCTTCCTTCCTTTTTCTTTCTAAACATGTATTAGTGTCTATAAAATACTTCTTAAGCTCAACTGGACTATTTATTACTCTCTAATCATATTTTATTCTTTTCAGACTCTGTGCCCTTGCTCACAATATTTTTTTCTACCATAATATGCTCTTTATTTCATTTTCTGTGAACATCCTAAGCTGCTTCTATTTTGAAGCCATTTGATATATTTATTCTTCCACTAAGTCTTTAACAAACAATTCTATGTGCACCTCTTTGCTTGTACCTCTCTCCTATGGCATTTAAAACTGTCTTCATTATTTTAGAATTTTTGTATGGTCACCTTTTTATCCTTACCTGAATGTCTTGCATAAAAGGTACATTAAAAATAAACTAAAACTAAAAAATAACAAGGAAGAATTACTACAGAAAAGTCATGGCACTAGGAGGTAAACATATCAGAGTTTGAGACTCATCCTCTGTAATTTACTGGTTCGAAATTCTGAAGACCCCTTTGCATCTCAATTTCCTTTTTTATAAATATACAGCTTTTTTTTTGTATTTTTTTCATTGAAACGTATTCACCTTCCAAGTTTATGACTCTAATACATATCTTCTATTAAATGATTTAACATCAAATAAGTAAGATTGAGGTAGGAGGTAGGACTTTATGTTGGACCAGATTGAAGGTTGAAACAAGCAAGAGGTGAAAGCACCTCTCCCTAAGACATGCCCACATTTGCCATGTCAGTTTACCATTGCCATGGCAATACCCAGAAGTTATCTCTTTCCATGGCAACAGCCCCAAAGTTACCACCCTTTTTCTAGAAATTTCTGAATAACTGCTCTTTAATTTGCATATAATTAGAAATGGATATAAATATGACTGCAGGACTGCCTCGAGCTGCTACTCTCAACACACTGCCTGTGAGGTCGCTCTGCTCTGCAGGAACTGTGCCACCTCAATAAAGCTGTTTTCTTCTACCATCGGCTCACGCTTGAATTCTTTCCTGAGTGGAGCCAAGAATCTTTCCTGGATAAACCTCAGTGTGGGACTTATCTGCTCTGCATCAGGTGGCACCTGATGTGGGGGCATAAGAGATAAGACAATAGTGTGAGAGACAGTGAGAGAGGTGGTGGTTGGCAGATGGCAAGGCAACAGCAAGAGACAACCACGGATGAGCAGAGCAGCAACAAGTGGAGAGAAAACAAAGCAGTCAGTGACTGAGGCTGCAATAGCTGCATCACTGAGGCTGTAACACCAAAGAACTGTTAACACTGCAAGTGCTAACGGTAGACAAAGGCACTTTTAAGAGCCATCGTCTTTCCAAGCAAGCTGCGGAGTTGGGTGAATGGGCAAGCAGCCATAGTGATGCTGCCTTGTGTGGGACCTGCTGTTCTGACCAGCGGGCTGGTGGGTTGCCAGACCTCAATGCTGGCCTCTCCCACCACAGCAGCTGAGCCCACCCATGTTGGGGGAACCTGAAGAGACCTTCATCTGAGTCCCATGTGGAAGATCAGTCAGTGCCATTTTGTCTTTTGTGGATGTGTGCGGGTTTCCTCTTCTTCCCCCTCCGCTGATAATATTGGATGAGCTAGGGAATGAAAGCCTTTGGCTAAGTGGTCAGTTAAAAGCACCACATTGTTTGAGTGCCTCAAAGCATGTCCTTGTCATCCCTTTCCATGGTCCTTTTAATCACTTTTATTGCTTTGCAAGCTATCATATTTTTAGTTCTAAAATGTATTTTTTGTTGGCAGTTTTGTTGCTTTGACTTTCTGTTTACTATATTTGGGCAATTGTATAAGGCAGGACACTTGATTGTGAGAGGTCCCCCATTGTGTTGATTCTGTGTTGGTTGGCTCCCAGATACTCTGGGGTTTCCGGCATTTGGTGTGGGGACCCTCATTGGCTGGTACTCGGGTAGTCTGTGTTTTTGGCATTTGGTATTCTTGGACACCCCCTGCCACCAGATGCTCTGGGGTTTTCAGCACTCACATTCTCTCTAGGATTGTTGGGTAGAGGCCCAGCCTAGGGTTATCTTGGTCTTGCCTTTTCTTGTTTTTTGCCTGAAATTATAATTTTCTGTAATAGTATTTTTATTTCGTATTGTAACTTTATATATAATTTTCCTTCTACACTTAATAAAAAATACTTCTTTAATAGTATTTCATTCACCAGTAAACACTTATAATCCATTCTCATGATACGTTGTTAACTATACTTATACCTTCTGTTCAGGACGTGAGAATTTAAAAGGGAAAAGTAGCAAAGACCCACTTGCTTTCCCTCTCACTAGCTTTACAGAAACTTCTGTGTCCAGTAGAAATTCTTGTCAGAAATGGAGATAATGACAAGCATTCCAGCAGACTCTCCACTAGGGTGTCTTTTAGGCTATTGGAGCAAATTCAAATTCAATTTAAATAAAAAGAAACTCATTTTCTATTGCAACACCTCTTGAGTTCAATACAAATTTAAAAATGAGTATGTCTGGCTTAGGCATGTGTCTTTACATTATAATGCTATTTTACAATTAGGCATTATTTTCTGTAAAAAAGAAGGAAAATGGGAAAAGATCTATGTTCAGGCTTTTATGGCCTTTTACTGGATCATGTTACTTGCAGGCACCAGAAAACCATGGCTAAGAAACCCCCTCATAGTTGCTCCCCCTGGAAGGCCTATGACCTCCTCAGAGTCTCCTCATTCCCCCAATTCTGAGGGGGCATTGCACTACTTCTCTAAGGAAAGATTCCATCCCAAAGTCACCAGGTAACCCTGCCCCTTATTTAACAAGCCCCAGCCTATACCCCCAACTGTCCAATACATTAAACTCAACCAGTCCCTGCAGGAGTGAGGGTTCATATCAGTCCTTAAAATAAAACTTGTGTTCATTATAGGGAGGTAGTTGGTGAAAGTGAGGGAATACTCGGTTTACATGTTCCATTTTATATGCATGATTTAATTTTATACAAGGGAAATTTTGCCAGCTTTCAGAGGATCTGGAAAAGCTTACAGAGAAGTTTAAGTTCACTACATTCTTTAATTTAATTTGTCATAACTACCAAGTATTGTCATCAGCTTGCTATGCTATGAAAAAAAACAAAGCAAAAGAAAAAGTGAGCAATTATGCCAATCAATTATGACAAGATTAGAGAAATAATTCACATAAACAACAAAAATCTCACTCCATTTCAGGGTTGCTTGATTAAGACACTCAGGAAATATGCTTAATACAGATCTGGACTCCTTGGAAGGGCAAGCTCTCCTGGGTATGCATTTTATTACTTACTCTGTCCCTGACATTAGGAGGAAGCTATAAAAACGGCAGTAGAACCTCAAACTCCCATGATCCAACTCTTAAACATGGACTTTGGGATTTACAACAACAGGGACAAGGCAGAAGAAGAGGCACAAAAAAAAAAAAAAAAAAAAAAAAAAAAAAAAGAGCCAAAAAAGTACAATTATTAACAATGTATTTAGGTCCTCACCACCTCAGAATTACCCATCCTGAGGAAGTGTTGTGAGATCAACATCTAGAATGTCCAGACAAGAGCCCCAGCTTGCCAGACCATGGGCCAGAATTAGTGTGTCTACTATAAGCAAAAGGGCCACTGGCAATGAGAACATCCAAGCCATTCCTGATGAGAGAGGAAAAGCTTTGCCATCGATATTAGAGATAAACTCTTTCCACTAGCCCTAATGAGCTACCTTACTCAAGTAAGTTTATTGGGGATCTCAGGCCCATGACCTGATAGCTTGCCGCACTGGCACACAAGTGTCTACCTGAATATCTTTCTTTTGTGTCTTCACTGTTGAGTGAACTTTCCAGTGGTTCAGGAACTCTGAGTTTTCCCCTTGAGCAAGGCCATTCACCCACTTCCTTTTGTATTTAATGCTATAGGATCCCCTTTCTGCCTCTTCCTGTCTTCTGTACCTTTCAGGGTAAACCAAATTTGGCCAGTAGACAGGTCTCAATTTCATAAATAACTTGAATTTAGTTGTCACTTTGTTTGATTTTTTTTTTTTTAATGTATATACAGGTATTGCAGTGTGTGTTGTGTCTTGCATGCCATCAATTTAGCTTATAAATAAAAAAGTGCTGGTAAATCAAACAAATCACTAGTCTAAATTTGTTAGTTAAAAAAAAAAAAATACTGTGGGCTGGGCATGGTGGTTCACGCCTGTAATCCCAGCACTTTCGGAGGCCAAGGCAGGTGGATTACCTGAGGTCGGGAGTTCGAGACCAGCCTGACCAACATGGAGAAACCCTGTCTCTACTAAAAATACAAAATTAGTTGGGGGTGGTGGCGCATGCCCGTAATCGCAGCTACTAGGGAGGCTGAGGCAGGAGAATCATTTGAACGTGGAAGGCAGAGGTTGTGGTGAGCCAAGATCGTGCCATTGTACCCCAGCCTGGGCAACAAGAGTGAAACTCTGTCTGAAAAAAAAAAAATTGCTGTGACTTCTAAAAGTTAACTTTAAGATTAGCCACTGGCATTTGTAGCTTTCAAATAGTTAAAATGGCTTTGAACAGTGAGCTCTTCGCTTAGTTACAAAACTTAAAATTATAAAGTTATCTTCACCTACAGAATGCCAATGTCTGGTGGGCAGTTCAGAATTTATTACTTCCTAGGTCTATAAAAAAATTGCCAAATAAACATATTATGTATTGGGAAAAATAATAATTTCTGCCTAATTCAGAAATTATTAAAAGAGAGGTTCAAAATATAATGGAACCAATGAGTAGAACAAGAGATGTAAAGAATGTTACAGAGAGAAAATACATTTTTTGGCAATGAAGAGTATAAAAAAAGAGTAATATTGTATAAAAAAGCATCTCATATGGTAAGTTCTTGTTCTAAAAATAAAATGGCTGGTTATTTAAGAGATAATGTAAAACAAGTCATAAAGTCCAAGCATGTTGTAGATGGTCTGTGGTTATAATAAGGTTCATGAAGGGAACTATATGAAAGAAATTTTCTGTGATTAAATTTTAGCTGTAATTAAAATAAAATTATTTATAATAGACTTCCTAAAAATATTCTACATACTAAAACCAAATTTTCTTAAGATACTAATTTGCAAAATTACCAGAAATTTTGTTTTACTATCCTGTAACCTATTTCTTTTAAAAGCTCCTCAGATTCATGTAACTGTCTCCTTTAGCTTTTTGTGAGATCCTGTGACTTTTTCTCTTCCAGTTCTGACTGTTATTATGGCCAGATGCTAAAGTGTTTTTACTTAAAACTCTGTGGGAGCAGTGTTTTCTCTCAATATAGCTTGATTCTATACTCTGGTCTCTTATTGATGTATAATCTTATTTCTGGGTTTTAGTTTCTGACTCTTATATTGCTTAAAAATAATTCAAGGGCTAATGAGTATCTTCCCAAATCCATTCCTGTCTGGCCTAGAATGTTTAATTGAATATAAGTCTTTTGACGCTAAGTCCTTTGAACAAAGGAAATTCTCCCAAATCCCTGAAAAGCGACCTCAAGCCGTGACAAAAATCAGGGAGTTAGACACACCCAGAAGACTCCTTTAAAATTTAGGCGAGGTTCACAAAGCCCTACAAAAATATAAAAATAAAGTATTGCCTTCTCCTGGAAGACTTAGTCTTTGTAAAAACTTTAAAGAAAGATTCCCCTGAGATCAATTACAACCAAAACGAAAGAGCCCTTATTTGCTATTGTTAAGTACCCCCACTTCTGTTAATCTTCAAGAAATCACTAGTTGGGTACCCCTGTCCAGGATTAAAACCTGTTTCTTAGGAGTTGCAAGCACAAAAGGAGGACACCACGGTCTACATCTGTGAACCTTTGGAAGACTTCTGATACTTATTTTAAAAAATCAACACTCAGCCAAAAGTGGTAACGTGATGGTGTGGGTAGTAATAGAAACATCAGGTTTTCTCTTCTTCTTGATTGTAATACTTCTTTTCTACCAAATTTGCCAACCACCTTCTCCTGGGAAACACCTTTTTTGTACTTGTTGGGGTGTAGAGGTCACTCTAAAGCCCATCTGGACACTGTGCTGCCACTGTTCATCTTGTTTGTTCTCCCCATTACCCTGATCCAGTGTGGGTGGAAAAAAAATTCTATAGTAAATATTTCAAAAGTTATAGCACTAAGAAATCATTTTTACGGTCACTAGATTAGTCATCAATATCCCCAGGATAGAGAGCTTTACCTTCTGACTTATCTAGAAATTTTCATGGCCATCTCCCCAGACCTCTTAACTAGCAATCCCAAAGTACCCAAACCCCTACTTTTTAAGTGCAACTCTCCCTTACCTAATGAATTCCGTGTAACTCCCCATCCCTGCTACTATTACCTGGAACTGGGAAGTTGGGTATTTATATCTCCAGTGCACTCATGATTCTATCTCTTGCACCCACTTTTGCGTTAATGACAAAAAGGCAGAAGCTTCCTTGTGATGCTCTGATCCATCTCTGCTTGCCAAGTTCCCAGGACCACAGAGAGGTAAATGGGATTCTACTTGTAAGCAAGGACACCATATATAATGGCTTCTTGTGGAACAAAACATGCAGGGGAAAAACAACTGCCTAATCTGGGAACGTGGGAGTACTGCTCCTTTCTAGAAAACAAAGATGGTTTGGCCAACACCATTTAAGAAGAATATTTCTATAGTCCCAACTTGACACAAAAGGATAGACATTATACCCTGTAGGTCCTCTATTTGTGCCCCAACTGGGCTCATTTTTTTTTTTTTTTTGTGGCTGTGAGTGGGAAAAACACACTCTATAACTACTCCCAACTCCCTGGGGAGCTACCTGTTATTTCAGGAGTAGTTTTCCCTTGTATATCAAATATCTCCCTTGTATATCGAAAATGAAGAACATGGGTGAATGCATATTGGCCACCCTTGCCCCCCAAGGGGTCACGGTGTAAAACCCAGAAGGATCCAGCAACACCAGAATTAAGTGAGCAATAGGATTAACTCTGGTGGGAATTGGGGCGGCAACAACACTAGCAGCACCCAGGGGTAGCTTTTTCCACCATGAGTCAACACTAAAGAACTTGACTCAAACCCTGCAATCCTTAGCCACCAACACAGGTGGGCACTAAAGGGAATTAAATAATCTCTAGACTCTTTGGGAAATGTA
This sequence comes from Piliocolobus tephrosceles, assembly GCF_002776525.5. NCBI lineage: Eukaryota > Metazoa > Chordata > Mammalia > Primates > Cercopithecidae > Piliocolobus > Piliocolobus tephrosceles. Next base: position 22,694,412 of record NC_045446.1, on the reverse strand, counting down.
GTTCTTAATAACAGACTAGTGTTGAGTTATTTACTAGCTAAACAAGATGAAGTTTGTGCAGTTATTAATTCAACCTGCTGCACATATGTTAACAACTTCAACTTCAGGCAGGTTGAGGCTAACACTTAAAGGTTTTGTTTGTGCTCAAATAATCCCATAGTGAAACTGGGAGGGGGTGTGTATTTTAACATTCAATAAAAATTCAGTGGAAAATTGAAATAAAATTTTCTTTGTTTCATTTTTGTATTATTCCCAAAGACTGGATCCTGTGGACTTATGCCCTTCTGTGGAATCCACTGGCTATACTTCTGTCTTTAAAATTGTTTCTGACAAAAAGCTTTGTGTAGCAAATTTTTTGAGATATAACACCTTTGAAGATATAGGCATTGAATATTTATATTTAATTATTAATTAGTACAGATGTAGAATCTGGGTTCAAAATCTTTTACTTTCAATGTTTTAAAATATTAATTCATCATCAGAAATATCACTGTTAGCTGTCCTCTGTCATTCTGATTTTTATTCTTTTAGATGTGATCTCTCTCTGGGGACTGTTAATAAATGCATTTTCATCTTGATGTTTTCAAATTTTATTAAAAAATGTCTAGGTGAGGAATTTTTCTTATCTATGCTGTTTAACTTCTGATGAACCTTCTTAGTCTGGGGTCTTTCTTTTTTCCTTATTTCCATATATCATATAATCATTAATTATTCAACATTTTATCTTTCCTTTTGTCATATACTTGTGTGAATTGTGCATGTATTTATAAATTCACACATATATGTGCATATTACATATACATTTAAGTGTATGTACATGTACAAATGTACATATACACATACATACATATTTATATATGTATTTTTTTCTCCTTTTCTAAAACTCTTACCATTCAGAAATGGGAACTTCTATTTGTATTTTCTAGGTTTCTTAATTTTTCCCATGCCCTACCATTTATTTTTTACATCCTGTTATCTTTTTGGACAGTTCTCATTTGTAACTTTAAATTCACTAATTCATTCACCACTGTAACCACTCTGCTTTTCATTCCATTTTTGTGTTTTTCATTTTAACTATTATATTTATTTATTTAGTTGTTTATTTTTAATAGGCTTTACTTTTTAGAACAATTTTAGTATCACATAAAAATTGAAAGACAAGATAGATTTCCCATATACCTTTTTCCCCAACATAGAGATAGCCTCCTCCAATAAGAAAATCCCACAGCTGACTGGTGCATTTGTTACATCAGTGAAACTACATCAATATATAATTATCACCCAAAGTCTGTAGCTTACATTTAGTACACTCTATGGGCTTGGACAAATGCATAACAACATGCATCCACCATTATATTGTCATACTGAGGAGACTTTACTGCCATAAAAATCTTCTGTGTTCTTTTTTTTTTTTTCTTTTTTTATTATACTTTAAGTTCTAGGGTACATGTGCATAACGTGCAGGTTTGTTACATATGTATACTTGTGCCATGTTGGTGTGCTGCACACATCAACTCATCAGCCCCCATCAATTCATCATTTATATCATGTATAACTCCCCAATGCAATCCCTCCCCCCTCCCCCCTCCCCATGATAGGCCCCAGTGTGTGATGTTCCCCTTCCCGAGTCCAAGTGAGCTCATTGTTCAGTTCCCA
>NC_045446.1:22667367-22687756 GCF_002776525.5 Piliocolobus tephrosceles | reverse complement strand
TGAATTTGAATGTTGGCCTGCCCTAGTAGGTTGGGGAAGTTCTCCTGGGTGATATCCTGAAGAGTGTTTTCCAACTTGTTTCCATTCTCCCCCTCACTTTCAGGCACCCCAATCAGACGTAGATTTGGTCTTTTTACATAATCCCATACTTCTTGCATGCTTTGTTCATTTCTTTTTCTTCTTTTTTCTTTTGGTTTCTCTTGCTTCATTTCATTCATTTGATCCTCAATCGCTGATACTCTTTCTTCCAGTTGATCGAGTTGGTTGCTGAAGCTTGTGCATTTGTCACATATTTCTCATTTCATGGTTTTCATCTCTGTCATTTCGTGTATGACCTTCTCTGCATTAATTATTCTAGCTGTCAATTCTTCCACTCTTTTTTCAAGATTTTTAGTTTCTTTGCGCTGGGTACATAATTCCTCCTTTAGCTCTGAGAAGTTTGATGGACTGAAGCCTTCTTCTCTCATTTCGCCAAAGTCATTCTCTGACCAGCTTTGATCCGTTGCTGGCGATGAGCTGCGCTCCTTTGCAGGGGGAGATGCGCTCTTATTTTTTGAATTACCAGCTTTTCTGCCCTGCTCCTTCCCCATCTTCGTGGTTTTATCTGCCTCTGGTCTTTGATGATGGTGACGTACTGATGGGGTTTTGGTATAGGTGTTCTTTCTGTTTGATAGTTTTCCTTCTAATAGTCAGGACCTTCAGCTGTAGGTCTGTTGGAGATTGCTTGAGGTCCACTCCAGACCCTGTTCGCCTGGGTATCAGCAGCAGAGGTTGCAGAAGATAGAATATTGCTGAACAGCGAGTGTACCTGTCTGATTCTTACTTTGGAATCTTCCTCTCAGGGATGTACTCCACCCTGTGAGGTGTGGGGTGTCAGACTGCCCCTAGTGGGGGATGTCTCCCAGTTAGGCTACTCAGGGGTCAGGGACCCACTTGAGCAGGCAGTCTGTCCGTTCTCAGATCTCAACCTCCGTGTTGGGAGATCCACTGCTCTCTTCAAAGCTGTCAGACAGAGTCGTTCGCATCTGCACAGGCCTCTGCTGCTTCCCCTGTTATTTTTTAGCTGTGCCCTGTCCCCAGAGGCAGAGTCTACAGAGACAGGCAGGTTTCCTTGAGCTGCTGTGAGCTCCACCCAGTTCGAACTTTCCAGCGGCTTTGTTTACCTACTTAAGCCTCAGCAATGGTGGGCGCCCCTCCCCAAGCCTCGCTGCTGCCTTGCGGTTAGATCGCCGCAGACTGCTGTGTTAGCAAGGAGGGAGGCTCCGTGGGCGTGGGACCCTCCCAGCCAGGTGTGGGGTATATTCTCCTGGTGTGCCCGTTTGCTTACAGAGCAGTATTGGGGTGGGAGTTACCCGATTTTCCAGGTGTTGTGTGTCTCAGTTCCCCTGGCTAGGAAAAGGGATTCCCTTCCCCCTTGCGCTTCCCAAGTGAGGCGATACCTCGCCCTGCTTCAGCACTCGCTGGTCAGGCTGCAGCAGCTGACCAGCACCGATTGTCCAGCACTCCCTAGTGAGATGACCCCAGTACCTCAGTTGAAAATGCAGAAATCACTGGTCTTCTGTGTCGCTCGCACTGGGAGTTGGAGACTGGAGCTGTTCCTATTCGACCATCTTTCTCCCGAAAAAAAATTTCTGTGTTCTACTTATTCATCACTGCCTCCCCACTAACTCCTGGTAACCACTGATTTTTTTTTTTTTTTTTTTTTTACCAGTCTCTGTAGTTTTTCCTTTTCCAGAATGCCATAAGTTGGAATAATATAGTATGTAGCATTTTGTAATTTGCTTGTTTTTTAGTTAGTAGTGTCCACTCAAGATTTCTCCATCTTTTTATGAACTGATAGCTCGTTTTTTTAGCAATAAATTATATTTCATTGTCTTCATATACCGCAGTTTACTTATCCATTCACATACTGAAAGACCTCTTAGTTGCTTTTAAGTTTCAGCAATTATGAATAAAGCTGCTATAAACATCTGTATGCCTGGTTTTGTGTAGACATAAGTTATCAGCTGCTTTGGGTAAATATCAAAAAGCATGATTTCTGGATATTATTATAAAAGTAGCTTTAGATTTATAAGAAACTGCAAAACTGTCTTTCAAAGTTGCTGTACAATTTTGCATTTCCACCATCAGTGAATGAGAGTTTCTGTTTCTCTACATTTTGACAAAACTTTCTGTTGTCAGTGTTTTGCATTTTGACAATTTTAATAGTTGTGTAGGGGTATCTGATTGTTTTAATTTGCAATTCCTCAACTACATGAGGTTGGGCATCTTTTCATATGTTAACTTGCAATCAATGAATGGTCTTTGGTGAGGTCATTTACCAATTTTTTAAAAAATCATGTTGCTCGTTTTGTTGTTTACTTTTAAGAAATGTTTGTATATTTTAACAGTCTTTATCAGATATTCTTTGCAAATATTTTCTCCCATTCTGTGTCTTGCCTTCTCATTCTCTTGACAGTGTTTTTTGCAAAGCAGAAGTTTTTAATTTTAATAAAGTCCAGCCTATTTTTCTTTCACAAATCATATCTTTGTTATGATGTCTGAAAATCATCACCATACCCCAAGTCACCTAGAGATAATGGTCTGTAGTTTTCTTTACTTGCAATGCCTTCATCTGATTTTAGTATTAGGGTAATGCTGGTCTCCTAGAACAACTTATTCTCTCTGCTTCTATCTTCTGAAAGAGAATGTAGAGAAATGGTCAAGTTTATTTAAATGTGTGGTAGAATTCACCAGTAAACCCAATTGAGCATCATTTTTTTTCTTTTTAAGAAGGTGATTAATTATTGACTAAGTTTATTTAATAGATATAGGACAATTAAAAATGTTTATGTTTTCTTCTGTGAGTTTTGGAACATTGTGTATTTCAAGGAAATGGTTTGTTTTATCTAGGTAATCAATTTTGTGGGCATAGAATTGTTCATAATATTCCTTTATTATTTTTTAATATTCATGGGATCTGCAGTGAAGTCTCATCTATCACTTTTGGTATATAGTTTTTTCATCTTCTCTCTCTTTCTCTCTTTAATTAGCCTGACTAGAGGATTATTGATTTTACTGACCTTTTGAAGAACCAACTTTTGATTTTATTGATTTTTCTTTTGATTTTCCATTGCAAATTTCATTGATTTCAGCTCTAATTATTATTACTTTTTTTCCTGCTTACTTTGGGTTTAATTTGCTCTACTTTTTCAAGCTTCCTAATTGATTTTAGATCTTTCAATTTTTTTCTAATATATTGTTCAATACTGCAAATATTTTTCTAATCACTATTCTCATTGAAGCCCACACATTTGAATGAGTGGTATTTTAATTTTTATTAAGTTCAAAATATCATTTCATTTCCCTTAAGATTTCTTATTTGACCTATATGTTATTTCAGTGTATATTGTTTAATCTCAATATTTTTTTATTTTGTGGCTATCTTTCTGTTATTGATTTCTAGTGAAATTTCATCATGATCTGCCAGTAGATGTTGTATGACATCTGATTTTTTAAAATGTGTTAAGTTGTGTTCTATGGCTCAGAATGATTGTTTGATGTGAGCTCGTAAAAAATTTGTAGTCTGCTGTTATCAAATGAATCCATGTATGGATGTCAATTATATCTAATAGATATTATATCTAATAGATTGACAGGGCTGCTGAGCACTTCATGATTTTCTGCCTGCTAAGTCTGTTCATTTCCAATAAAGGAGTGTTGAATTTTCCAACAATAAAAGTGGATTCATGTATTTATCTGCAGTGTTCCGTGCATTTTTTCTTCATATATTTTGACACTGTTGTTAAGTGCATACACATTAAAAATTATTTATGTCTTCTTAAATAATTGAACCTTTACTGTTATATAATGTCCCTCTTTATTCTGTGTGTGTGTGTGTGTGTGTGTGTACTTTAAATTCTGGGATACAAATGCAGAATGTGCAGGTTTGTTACATAGGTATGCGTGTTCTATGATGATTTGCTGCAACTATCAACCTGTCATTTAGGTTTTAAGCCCGACGTGCATTAGCTATTTGTCCTAATGCTCTCCCTCCCCTCTTCCCATACCCCTCAACTGGCCCTTGTTTGTGTTGTTCCCCTCCTTGTGTCCATGTGTTCCCACTGTTTAACACCCACTTATGAATGAGAACATGCAGTGTTTGGTTTTCTGTTCCTGTGTTAGTTTGCCGAGGATGATGGCTTCCAGTTTCACCCATGTCCCTGAATATGACATGATCGCATTCCTTTTTATGGCTGCATAGTATTTCATAGTGTGTATGTACCACATTTTCTTTATCCAGTCTGTTGTTGATGGGCATTTGGGTTGGTTCCATGCCTTTGCTATTGTAAATAGTGCTGCAATAAACATATATGTGCATATATCTTTACAGTAGAATGCTTTATATTCCTTTGGTGTATACCCAGTAATGAGATTGCTGGGCCAAATGGTATTTCTAGACCCTTGAAGAATTGCCACACTGTCTTCCACAATGGTTGAACTAATTTACATTCCTACCAACAGTATAAAAGCTTTTGTATTTCTCTACAGTGTCACCAGCCTCTATTGTTTCTTGACTTTTTAATAATTGCCATTCTGACTGGCATGAGATGGTATCTCATTGTGGTTTTGATTTGCATTTTTTTAATGATCAGCGATGTTGAGCTTTTCTTCATATGTTTGTTGGCCATATAAATGTCTTCTTTTGAAAAGTGTCTGTTCGTATCCTTTGTGCACTTTTTGATGGTATGGTTTGTTTATTTCTTGTAAATTTGTTTAAGTTCCTTGTAGATTCTGGATATTAGACCTTTGTCAGATGGGAGAGATTGCAAAAATGTTCTCCCATTCTGTAGGTTGTCTGCACACTCTGATGATAGTTTCTTTTTCTCTGCAGAATCTCTTTAGTTTAATTAGATCCCATTTGTCAATTTTGGCTTTTGTCGAAATTGCTTTTGGCATTTCCATCATGAAGTCTTTGCCCATGCCTATGTCCTGAATAGTATTGCATAGGTTTTCTTCTAGGGTTTTTATGGTTTTGGGTTTTACATTTAAGTCTTTAATCTGTCTTGAGTTAACTTTTGTATAAGGTATAAGACAAGGGTCCAGTTTCAGTTTTCTGAGTATGGCTAGCCAGTTTTCCCGGCACCATTTAATATATAGGGAATCCTTTCCCCATTGCTTGTTTTTGTCCAGTTTGTTGAAGATCAAATGGTTGTAGATGTGGGGTGTTATTTCTAAGGTCTCTGTTCTGTTCCATTGGTCCATATGTGTGTTTTGGTGCCAGTACTATGCTGTTTTGGCTACCGTAGGCTTGTAGTATAGTTTGACATCAGGTAGCATGATGCCTCCAGCTTTGTTCTTTTTGCTTAGGATTATCTTGGCTATCTAGGCTCTTTTTTAATTCCATATGAAATTTAAAGTAATTTTTTTCTAATTATGTGAAGAATGTCAATGGTAATTTAATGGGAGTAGCATTGAATCTATAAATTGCTTTGGGCATTATGGCCATTTTCATGATATTGCTTCTTTCTATTCAGAAGGATGGAATGTTTTTCCATTTGTTTGTGTTGTCTCCTATTTCCTTGAGCAGTGGTTTGTAGTTCTCGTTGAAGAGGTCCTTTACATCCCTTGTTAGCTGTATTTGTAGGTATTTTATTCTCTTAGTAGCAGTTGTGGATGGAAGTTCATTTATGATTTGGCTCTCTGCTTGTCCATTGTTGGTGTACAGGAATGCTTGTGATTTTTGCACGTTGATTTTGTATCCTGAAACTTTGCTGATGTTGCTTATCAGCTTAAAGAGTTTTGGGGCTGAGAGGGTGGGGTTTTCTTAATCCAGAATCATGTCATTTGCAAACAGAGACAACTTGACATCCTCTCTTCCTATTTGAATGCCATTTATTTCTTTCTGTTGCCTGACTGCCGTGGCCAGAACTTCCAATACTATGTTGAATAGGAGTGGTGAAACAGGGTATCCTGTCTTGTACCAGTTTTCAAGGGAATGCTTCCAGCTTTTTCCCTTTCAGTATATTGGCTATGGGTTTGTCATAAATAGCTCTTACTGTTTTGAGATATGTTCCATCAATACCTAGTTTATTGAGAGACTTTAACATTAAGGGATGTTGAATTTTATCAAAGGCCTTATTTTCAGCTATTGAGATGATCATGTGGTTTTTGACATTGGTTCTGTTTATGTGATGTATTACATTTATTGATTTGTGTATGTTGAACCATCCTTGCATCTCAGGGATGAAGCCAACATGATCGTGGCAGATAAGCTTTTTGATGTGCTGCTGGATTCACTTTTCCAGTATTTTATTGAGGGTTTTCCCATCAATGTTCATCATGGGTATTGGCCTGAAGATTTCTTTTTTTGTTGTGTCTCTGCTAGATTTTGGTATCAGGATGATACTGGTCTCATAAAATGAGTTAGGGAGGAGTCCCTCCTTTTCAATTGTTTGGAATAGTTTTAGAAGGAATGGTATCAACTTTTCTTTGTACTTCTGGTAGAGTTTAGCTGTGAGTTCATCTGGTCCTAGGCTTTTTTGGATTTGTAGGGTATTAATTTCTGTCTCAATTTCAGAACCTGTTATTGATTTACTCATGTGTTTGACTTCTTCTTGGTTTAGTCTTGGGAAGGTGTATGTGTCCAGGAACTTATACATTTCTTCTAGATTTTCTATTTTATTTGCATAGAGGTGTTTGTGGTATTTTCTGATACCACAGTTTGTATTTCTAAGGGGTCAGTGATGATGACTTAGAGTCAAAAATGATCCCCTTTATCATTTTTATTGTGTCTATTTTATTCTTCCTTATTTTCTCATTTATTAGTCTAGCTAGTGGTCTATCTATTTCATTAATTTTTTCAAAAAATCAGCTCCTGAATTCATTGATTTGTCGAAGGGCTTTTTGAGTCTCTATCTCCTTCAGTCCTGCTCTGATCTTAGTTATTTCTTGTCTTATGCTAGCTTTTGTATTTGTTTGCTCTTGCTTCTCTAGCTCTTTTAATTGTGCTGCTGGGTGTCAATTTGAGATCTTTCCAGCTTTCTGATGTCGGCATTTAGTGCTATAAATTACCCTCTTAACACTGCTTTAGCTGTGTCTCAGAGATTCTGGTATGTTGTCTCGTTATTCTCATTGGTTTCAAAGAACTTCTTGATTTCTGCCTTAATTTCATTATTTACCCAGGAGTCATTTAGGAGCAGGTTGTTCAATTTTTATGCAGCTGTGTGGCTTTGAGTTACTTAATCCTGAGTTTTAATTTGATTGCACTGTGGTCTGAGAGACTGTTTGTTATGATTTCAGTTCTTTTGCATTTGCTGAGGAGTATTTTACTTCCAATTGTGTAGTCAATTTTAGAAAAAGTGCCATGTAGCACTGAGAAGAATGTATATTCTGTTTATTTGGAGTAGAGAGTTCTTTAGATGTACGTTAGGCCCATTTGATCCAGAGCTGAGTTCAAGTTCTGATTATCCTTGTTAATTTTCTGTCTCATTGATCTAATATTGACAGTGGGGTGTTAAAGTCTCCCACTATTATTGTGTGGGAGTCTAAGTCTCTTTGTAGGTCTTTAAGAACTTGTTTTATGAATCTGTGTACTCCATATTGGGTGCATATATATTTAGAATAGTTAATTCTTCTTGTTGAATTGATCTCTTTACCACTATGTAATGCCCTTCTTTGTCTTTTTTATCTTTCTTGGTTTAAAGTCTGTTTTGTCAGAGACTAGGATTGCAACCCCTGCTTTTTTTTTTTTTTTTTTCTTTCTTTCCATTTGCTTGGTAAATTTTCTTCCATTTCTTTATTTTGAGCCCATGTGTATCTTTGCACATGAGATGAGTCTGCTGATTATGGCACACCAGTGGGTTTTGACTCGTTATCCAACTTGCCAGTCTGTTTCTTTAAATTGGGACATTTAGCCCATTTACATTTAAGGTTAATATTGTTATGTGTGAATTTGATCCTGCCATCATGATATTATCTAGTTATTTTTCACACTAGTTGATGCAGTTTCTTCATAGTGTTATTGGTCTTTATATTTCGTGTGTTTTTGCAGTGGCTGGTACCAGTTTTTCTTTTCCATATTTAGTGCTTCCTTCAGGAACTCTTGCAAGGCAGGCCTGGTGGTGACAAAAATCCCTCAGCATTTGCTTGTCTATAAATTATTTTGTTTCTCCTTCACTTGACTAGCTTAGTTTGGCTGGATATGAAATTCTGGGTTGAAAATTCTTTTATTTAAGAATGTTAAATATTGGCACCTACTCTCTTCTGGCTTGTAGGGTTTTTACTGAGAGGTCTATTGTTAGTCCAATGGCTTTCCCTATGTAGGTGACCTGGCCTTTGTCTCTGGTTGCCTTTAAGATTTTTTTCCTTCATTTAAATTTTGGAGAATCTGACAATTACATGTCTTGGGGTTGATCTTCTCATGGAGTATCTTAGTTGTGTTCTCTGTATTTCCTAAACTTGAATGTTGGTCTGTCTTGTGAGGTTGGGAAATTTCACCTGGATAATATCCTGAAGTGTGTTTTCCAGTGTGGTTCTATTCTCCCTGTCCATTTCAGATACTCCAATCAATCATATGTTCATTCTTTTTACGTAGTCATGTATTTCTCAGAAGTTTTGTTGGTTCTTTTTCATTATTTTTTCTCTATTCTTGTCTGTATGAATTATTTCAGCAAGATGGTCTTGAAACTCTGGTATTTTTTCTTCCACTTGTTGATTTGGCTTCTGATACTTGTGTATGCTTCACAAAGTTCTTTTGCTGTGTTTTTCAGCTCCATCAGATCATTTATGTTCCTCTCTAAACTGGTTATTCTAGTTAGCAGCTCCTCTAACCTTTTTATCAAAGTTTTTAGCTTCTTTGCATTGGGTTAGAACATGCTTTTCTAGCTCAGTGGAGTTTATTATTACCCACCTTCTGAAGCCTACTTCTGTCAATTCACCCATCTAATTCTCCTGCATTTCTGTGTCCTTGTTGGAGAGGCATTGCGGTCATTTGGAGGGGAAGAGTCACCCTGGCCTTTTGGGTTTCAGCTTTTTTTCATTATTTCTCATCTTGATGAGTTTGTCTAGTATTGATCTTTATGGCTGCTGACTCTAGGATGGGGCTTCTCTGGGCATGTTTTCTTGTTGATACTGTTGTTGTTGCTTTCTGTTTGTTTGTTTTTCTAGCAATGGTCAGGTTCTTCTTCTGTAGGGCTGCTGAAGTTCAGGTTTACTGGGGCTTCAGTTCAGGCCCTATTCATCTGGTTCACTCCCACACCTAGAGATGGCACTTGAGGAGGCTGGGGAACAGCAAAGATGGGTGCCTGCCCCTTCCTCTGGGTTCTCTAACCTCATGGGGCACTGACCTGATGCCAGTGGGAATAATCTTATATAGGGTGGCGGACAACCCCTGTTAGAGGGTCTCACCCAGTTGGGTGGCACGGGGAGCAGGACTTGTTTAACAAAGCACTTTGACCGTCCCTTGGTGGAGGAGGTGTGCTTCACTGGGGGGAAACCCATTCATCTGGGTTGCCCAGATTCCTCAGAACTAGCAGGAGGAAAGACTAAGTCTGCTGGTCCGTGGAGACTGTGGTCACCCCTCCCCCTAAGGGCTCAGGTGCAGGGAGATTAGAGTTCTGTCCTTGAAACCCTGGCTGGAGTTGCTGGAGTTCCTGCAGGGAGGGTCTCGCACCCCACAGTGAGGAGGAGGGATGGGTCTGGTCAGGTCTGGTCAGTCTGCCAGAACTGGTGTGTTGGGCTGTGGGAGATACCTCTTGGGACAAAGCAACCCAGCTTCTCTGGCTACAGCAGGGGAAAAGCATGGCCTGGATCTGGAGAGATGGCTGCTGCCCTTCCCCCACCCTGGTAGCTTAGTGTGTTAGGCAGCTATCAGTCCCAGTGTTGACAGCCACCCCTCCCCCAAGAAGCTCAAAGGGCTTAGACAGCAGGCAGCCACAGCTGTGATGCTGTCCACTTCTCCACCCAGGAGCTTGGTAGGCTTAAGCAGATTCTAATTGAGTGGTTGTCAAGAATATGCGAAGTTCTGTGGTTGGGACCCTAGGCTCTGGTGACATAGGCTTAGGAGTGGGATCTTCCAATCCATGGGTTGCTCAGTTCCATGGAAAAAGCATGTTTTCCCATGGCTAGGTAGCATGCTCACTCACTGCATCCCTTGGGTGAGGGGTGGGGACTGCCATACCCTGTGTTGCTCTCAGGTGAGGCACCGTACCACACTGCTCTTCCTTCCTCTCCATGGGTCATACTAGCTGCCTAGTCAGTTCTGATGACAGAACCTGGATCCCTCATTTGCCAGTGCAGGATTTGCACACTGTTATGGTTCTTGGCTGTGGGGGCCTCCAATTGTCACTGCTTCTAATTGGCCATCTTGACCCTATCCCCCCTTTATTCTGGATAACTTTCCTTGCTCTGAAATTTGTGCTGTTTGAAATTAATATAGCTACTCTTGCTTTCTTTTGATTGGTGTTCACATGCTATATCTTTCTTCATCATTTTATATATACTCTATATGTGTCTTTATATTTAAAGTAGGTTTCTTGTTGACAACATATACTTGGGTCTTATTTGATCCACTCTGACAATTGCTGTCTTTTAATTCGTGTATTTAGATTTTTGATGTTTAAGGGATTATTGATATAATGAATTAAAATTTATCATATTTGTTTTCTGTTTGTTGCCCTTGCACTTTGTTCCTATTTTTCTACTCTTATTTTGTTTGTTTCTTGATTTTAATTGAACATTTTATATGATTCATTTTTTTCTTTCTTCTTAGTATGTCAGTTATAATTTTCTTTTTTTTAATTGTTGCCCTGGAGTTTGCAATATACATTCAGAACTAACCTAAGTCTTCTTTCAAATAATAGTAAAATGCTTTGCAAGTAGTAAACGTACTTTATAATAACAAAATAATATTAATTCTTCTTTCCTGTTCCTTGTTTTGTTGCTGCCATTCATTTCACTATTACATAAGCATAACTAAGTGTATGTGTATATACTTAGGTATGCAAATGTGTGCAAATGCACACATACACTTAGGTATGCTTATGTAATTATACATATATATACACAAACTATATATATGTATAATTTATTTTACTGTTGCTATTATTATTTGGAACAAACTATTATCTGTCAGATCTATTAAGAATAAAAAGTTTTTCATTTACCTTCACTTACTCCTTCTCTTATGTCTTTCCTTTATTTATGTATATTCAAATTTCAAACCTAAATAATTTGTCTTCTTCTAAAGAACTTTTAACATTTCTTGCAATGCAAGTGTACCGGCAACAAATTTCATTGATTTTTGTCTGAGAAAGTCTTTATTTCTCTTTCACTGTTGAAGGAAATCTCACAAGGTATACAATTCTAAGTCGGTGGCTTTTTCTTCTATATTTTAAATATTTCATTCCATTCTCTTCTTGGATGCTTGGTTTCTGAAGAGAGGTTAAATGTAATTCATATATTTGCTCCCATATGGGTAAGATGATTTTTTCTCTAGTTTCTTTGGATTATTTTTTAAATTTTTTGTTTGTTAACAGTTTGAATACAGTATGTCTAGATGTAGGTTTTGGAGGCATTTACCCTGCTTAGAATTTTTCTGAGCTTCCTCTTACCATAGTTTAATATCTGACGTTAATTTGGAGGATATTCTCAGTCATTATTGTTTTAAATATTTATTTAGCTCCTTCCTCTCTTCTCCTTTTGATACTCTAATTTACAGGTGAGTCCCTCAGTTTTTGGATATTTTAGTTTTTGCAGTTTTTTATTCTCTTTTACTTTCTGTTTTGGAGATTTCTGTTGACATACCCTGAAGCTCACAGATTCTTTTTCAGTTCTATTCAGTTTACTGATAAGCCCATTAAAGACATTTTTGTTTTTCGTTACAATGTTTTTATTTCTAGCATTTAAAAAACTAATCTTAAAATTTCCATCTCTCTGCTTAACAGTGTCCCCCCGTACTTGCATGCTGTGTACTTTATCCATTGGCATCCTTAGTATATTAGTTATTGTTTTGAGCTGATCTGATAATTCCAACATCCCTGCCATATCTGAGTCTGAATATGAAGCTTGTTGAATCTTTTCATGCTGTGTTCTTTTTGTTTTATTTTGACTTTGAGTATGCTTTGTAATGTTTTCATGATGGCTGGACATAATATACTGGATAAAAAAGCTGTGGTAAATAGGCCTTTAGTAATGTGATGGTAAGTTGTAGCAGAGAAAGTGTCTCAGTCCTTCCTCACTTTAGGTGGCACAGGATGTCTAAAGTGGGCTGGAATTGGGAATTGCCCTTCTTCCAAGTCACTTAGGTTCTGGTAAAACCCTAGTAGTTTAGACTCTAGTGAAACAGTTTCTCCTGAGAGCAGGCTTTGTGAAGAAGAATAGAATGCTCTGGTGTATTTCAAAATGGTGAGTTCTCCCTCCCTTCACCCCTGCCTGCAGAATCTGTAAGGGGATTTTTCCAGATCTTCACTGTGGGAAGTGAGCAGAGCTCCTGAAGATAAAACTCATAAAAGCATGAGCTGCACCCTCTCCCACTCCCCCACAACGGGTATCTCTGAAGATTTTGACTCTCAGACTGTCCACACTGAGCCTCTATTAGTCAGTCAGTTACAGTTTAGCTTTTCCTACCCTGGTACTGGTTCTCGGAGAGTTTTCTGCTCCTAGTTTCTGCTCTGTTAATTTCTGAATTTCTGTGTTCATCTACCAGTCTCTTAAATTTGGGGGTCAATGATGTCCTGTGAACTCACTTCTCTGAAGGATATATGAAGAACTGTTTATTCTTCAGTTTGTTTGGCTTTTTACTTATTGTTAGGATACAATAACAACTTCTAAGCTCCTTACATACCAAACTGGACAATGAAAGTCCTTACTTATTTTTAATAAATCTTTAATTTTAAAATAAAATTAAATTTACAGAAATGTTGAAAAAATAGTACATATAGCTCCCATATACCCCATATCCAGTTTCCTATATTACTAACATCTTACATTAGTATGGTCCCTTTGTCATAATTAATGAACAGAAATTGATACATTATTGTTAAATAAAGTCTACACTACTCCGGTTCCCTTAGTTTTTACCTACTGTTATTTTTCTGCTACAGGATCCTACATAGGACACCACACTATGTTTAATCATCACGCACCCTTAGAGCCCTGTTGTCTGTGACAACTTCTACACTTTTTTCTCTTAATTCTAGATCTGCAGGTACATTTGCATGTTTGTTACGTGGGTATATTTTGTAATGGTGGGGATTGGTGGGCTTCTAGTGTACCTATAACCTAAATATTGAATGTCGTACCTAACAGATAAGTTTGCAACCTTCAGTCCTCTCCCATCCTTTCCCTTTTTGGAGTCTCAGTGTCTGTTATTTCCATCTTTGTGTCCACAGGTATTCACTGTTTAGCACCCTCTTATAAGTGAGAACATGCAATATTTGGTTTTCTGATGCTGAGTTCATTTACTTAAGATAACGGCCTCCAGTTCCATTCATGTGGCTGCAAAGGACATAATTTCTTTCTTTTTTATGACTACATAACAACTACTGTACTTTTTATGACTAATATTTCAATGGTCCTGTTTCATTTCATCAACATTTTCCCTCATATTGTTGCAAATATTTTCGTGATTAGTTTAAATTATTGATTCCCATTTTAAAATTTATGTAATAAACATTGTTCTGTTTGATATTTTCTGTCTAATGGTTGCATTTCCTGAGCATCTGGTTATTTTGGGTGACAGTGACTGTCCCCCAGGGGGTATCAGAAAAATCTGATTGCTATTAGGTTTAGGAAGGAGTCAAAGCCCAGGATCTCTTAGTTTGTGCTCTTCCTGTGAATTTCAGGAGACAAGAGACAACGTGCTTCAGAACTTCTGGCAACCACCTTCTTTGCTGCATTTCCACCAGGCATAATCCTATGATCATGGATTCTCCTTTAAACCCTTTGAACAAGCCAGCAAAGGGGAAAAGCATTCTCTTTAGATTGTAATCCACCATGGCTGGGGGTTTGAAGGGAGACGGGAAGGATGACAGAATGTTAGAGGGGGTGGGGCAGTTCACATTTGCTCACAGCAGGTTGCGCTGGGCTACAGCACTGCTAACACTACAGCACTGCTAACACTTAATAGCTGGAGGAAGTGCTGCTAACACTGACTCCCTGGGGATTAGAGAATACAGGAGTCTTCCAAAGCCTAGAGGTAAAATGGAAGGAAAAAACCTTTTCCATACCCATCTGCTCTGGCATTTCACCCCAGTGCTACAGGGTGCCACCTGCCACACATCAGTTTACAGAAGTGTTTGGTGTTTTCCTGGGTTTTTCATAAAACCCTTAGATCTGTACATTCTTCCCTCATTTGCAGTTTCTCCACAGTTGACTTAGAGGAGGGAATCCACAGTTCATGTCTGTTCTCCATATTTTCAGGAAGCAACCAAAGCTTAGGAGGTCGAGGGTCCTGAAACTTGTGAAAAATAGAGGTAGACTCCAAAGCCTGTACACTTTCCACTTCCTCACCTCTGGACTTATATGCCCAGGGGTTCAAATACAACACAGATCCCCAGAACACCAGAACCACTATCAAACCAATAAAATCATGTGGGTGTACCATATATCTGAAATGAGACTTTGACGGACAACTCTCTTGACGGGACATATTAAATTTAACAATTTAAGAATAGGGAGAAATAACTGTTCCAGCTTTCCTTTGTGACTTTTCATTCATTTATTCATTCATTCAATGTAAATTGACTAAGGAACCACTGTTTATAGCCACTGATCTACACATTGAATACAAACTTATGAGGGGGGAAAAAAAAAAAAAAAACCAAACAGGTTGCACACTTTTATTGAGAAGTTTTCTACATTTTGGAATGGGTTAGTCAGAAATATAGTTCTTACATGTAAAACAAAACAAAAAACTCACCCATTGAAATTTTTAGTCCCTGCTCCAGTGTATGCATGAGTCTTATAGACCTATGTACTCGCACATAATGCAATCCAGCCTAATTAAATACTACACTATGCTTCGAACTCACTGGGGACAAACTGATAAGTAGGCCAGGATGCTCTTAAGTACCCACAGGACTCTTTTTTTTTTTTCTATTCTTCTTTCTGTTGTTCCTATCAAGAGCTGATTTATGATCTTTTCTTACTCCTATCTATAACAAATTATGCTACAAAATTGTCATTAAGTCAAGATGCCATATCTCATCCAAGTTTGATTCATTTTTAAAAATCTTATGCAAAAGAAACAGATATTTAACTTTGAATATTAGAAATATATTTGGGGTAGAATGAGGTCAGAGATCCTTGGCAGTGCCCAGAAATCATCTATATCATAGGCCCAGCCAGAAAACTTGCCTTGGAAACAAAAGGAAGTAGATACAATCAAACAATTTAAAAAATGGTCCACGCTTTTTTTCTATATGGGAAAATAAACTATTGATTAAAGGCACAAAGTGCTTAGAAACAGAAGCCAGCAAAAAAGAAAATAAAATTACTTCAAAGGACGTACTCTAGGATTATGTGCTTAAAATATTTCTCTTTCTGTAGCTTATCAGGCAACCAAAAAACTAAAAGTGATTTTCATTGAAAGTAGACTGACATTTTCTGGTGGTTACACTTCATTCAGCACTCTAAAAAAACCGATAAAACCAATTACTGGGCAGCTATTCATGAGATGATCAGCATAAGCAGTAACATAGTCTAGGGTTAATCGGCTGCTCCTAGAAAAACATGGAGCTTGGCATATGGAAAAGGAGGAGCTAATAGGGGCAGTACTGGCTTTTACAGATCACCTTTAGAAAGTGGTTATTATTTTACGTGACATACATGTATGTGTGTTTATTTGAGAGGCAATCAAAATGCCCTCACTAGCACAGTGAAGGGCAGACAGAGAAAAAGGAAAAGGAGGAGGAAACTCCATCTTTAAATCCAACATAATAGTTTCCATACGGGGTAAGCACCGGTTAATGCTTATTATAAAAGCAAAATAAAGATAAGGAGAAATAAAAGAATTCCTAATTGAGGAAGAGAGTAAAAATAGGGACAAAAGTGAATGATTGTAATGATCTGTCAAAGAGCCCTTAAGCTGGGGGCTCAGAAATTATGTCATTTCTACATGAATGTGCACCCCACATTATCAGAGAACCTCCTTTCCAGTATAATATCCAAGGGTCTTGAAAGGAAAGACAATGCAATTGTCTTAAGTTTTATCTAACCCGTTATACTGGTAGTTCTCAACTGATGCTGATGGTGCCTCCCTCCCTCCCTCTCCCCAAAACCATTTGCCAATATCTGGAGATATTATTGGTTGGCACAACCAGAAAGGTGCCATTGGCATTGAGAGGATAAATGCCAGGATGCTGCTGAATACCCTGAAGCACACTAAGCAGCATCCCTCCACCAACAATTATCTGGTCAAAAATGCTAAGCCACTACAAGTGTGGTGACTCAAGCCTGTAATCCCAGCACTTTGGGAATCTGAGGGGGACCAATTACGAGGTCAGGAGGTCGAGACCATCCTGACTAACACAGCAAAACCTTGTCTCTACTAAAAATACAAAAAAAATAGCCAGACTTGGTGGCACATGCCTGTGGTCCCAGCTACTTACGAGGCTGAGGCAGGAGAATCGCTTGAACCCGGTAGACAGAAGTTCCAGTGAGCCGAGATCGCACAACTGCACTCCAGCCAGGGCGACAGAGCAACACTTCATCTCAAAAGAAAAAAAAAAAAATGCTAATAGTGCTGACACTGTGAATCCATGTGACATATGATAGTGGAAGAAAAGAGCTGCGCGTGAAATATAAGTCACTGTTTTATTTGATTTAATGACATCATATAAAAGACTCAAATTTGTATTAATGGGAATTAGAAAAAAATGTCAGGATATAGAATCAAACGAAGTGTCTTTCAACAAATGAGTGGATAAAGAAAATGTTATACACACACACACACACACACACACAGTGGAATACTATTCAGCTTTAAAAAAATTGTATCATTTGTCACAACATGGATGAAAAACCTGGAAGATACTATGCTATGTGAAATAAAACAGAAGGAGAAAGATATTTAAATACTGCATTATCTCACTTATATATGAAATCTTAAAACTTTGAACACATAGAATCAGAGTAGAAGGTTGTTACCAGCAGTTGCAGGATGGGAAGGAGGATTTTTGAGACATGTTATTAAAGAATACAACATTCTAGGTAGAAAAGAAGAATAAGTTCAGGAGATCTGTTGTAAAACATTGGGACTATAGTCATTAACAATGTATTGTATAATTGAAAATTAGTAAGAGAGTAGATTTTAAATGTTCTTGCCACAAAAAAATTTAAGTATCTGAGGTAAGGAATAAATGACTTAGCTTGATTTAGCCATTTCACAATGTATATATATATTAACACATCATGTTGTATACCATAAATATACACAATTTTTGTCAATTTAAATACATGCATAAGTACATACATACGTAAAACATAAACTAATAAAAATAAAATAAGACAACATCTCTTGGGGTCAGATCTAACACTAAAAAGTCAGATTTTGTACTCCTTTAACTCCACAAAGTAATGCATAATAATGATAATAGTACTATATTCTTAGCAAAGCAAAATAAAACTAACCCTTTTAATCTAATTATAAAAGGTGCAATCAATAAGTCACACTTATTGAGTTATTTGTTCTGCTTCCTCAATAGCTGAACACTTTAATACATCAACAATTAGGGGCACAGCATTATTAGAGGAAGTTAAACAAACACATTCATATAGCTTTCTTCTTTTCTACAAGTTAAGTGATGGTCTTTCATTAAGACAATTGGTTCAGAACTGAAGGGGTCCATAGACTCTTTGACTCAGGATTCATTAACTTATTCTTTCAAAATATGTATTGACCTACTATATACCAAGAGTTTTGCTAGCCACCAGAGCTTTGATAAGGGGCCAAATACCATTCCTTCTCTCTCAAAACATATGTAAGTGTATGGCTGGGGTGTGTTGCCTGTTGAAAGGATTGGGGAGGGGAGTGGTGTTCAAAGACAAGTAAACATAAAATTACAGTAGAAAGTATTGTATTAAGAAGAATAATCTTTACTCCTCCAAAAGGCGTTTACATTCCAATTTCTGGATCCTAGTAACATGTTACCTTACATGGCAAAGGGAAATTGAGGCGGGAGATAGAATTAAGGTTGTTAACCTCTGACTTTACAGTAGGGATTGGATTGTCCACATGGGTACAGATGTAATCAGAAGAATCTTTAAAAGTGGAAGAAATATACAGAAGAGGCATTAAGATAAGCAGAACAGAAACTGAAAATGACATGATGTGAGAAAGACTTGACCTGATGTTGATGGCTTTTAAGATGGTGGAAGGAGACCTTGAGTCAAGAAATGCAGTCAGCCTCTATGTGCTGGAAAGGGAAGGAGATAGATCTTCTAGAGCCTCCAGAAAGAATGCACCCCCGTTGACACCTTGATTTCAGCTCAATCAGACCTATGCTACAATTTTGAACTCCAGAGCTATAAGACAATAAGTATTTAGTGTTTTAAGCTAATATGTGTGTAGTAATTTGTTATGGTAGCAAGATGAAACTAATACAAATGTTAAATGCATTGAATGAGAAATAACGAGATGCATTTGAGCAACAGTGGTGTGATGTGTGTTGAGTGTGAGGCGAGGCATCAGTCGGGGAAATCTTTCCAGATTAATTAAATTCCAAGCTGCATTCTGAAGGACATATACATGTTAACCACATAAAGAAGAGTGGAATAGCATTCCAGGTGAAACGAATAGAATAAAGGCCTGACAATAGACAAGAGTGTGCTTCTCGTGAGCTATATTAAGTTTCTCAGGTTAGAGAGGAAAGAGCAGCAGAGATCAATAAAAGTCAGATGATTGAGCACTGCAGAACAATTTTCTTAGTCTAGATTTGATTCTGAAAGCAATTATTAGTTTACAAAGATCTTTAAATAGAGGAATGGCATGACTGAATTTGACGGGGAAAATTCTCTATTTGCTGCATGAAGAATGGGTGGGAGCAAGACAAAAGCGGAAGCAGGGAGAACGGTTTGGAGGCATTTGCAGCCATCCCTGGGTAAATGGTCATCCATACAAGGCCAGGGCAATGGAGATGGATATAGGTGAATGAGTTTAAAAAGGTAGAATCAATGAAGATTGGTTAAAACAAATAAACAAACAACTAGATGGTGGTGGTGATGAAGAGAGGAGAGGCAAGAATGAAACCTAGGCATCTGGTTTAGACAACTGGATTGATGGGAAGCCCTTCTCTAGAACACAAAATATGGGCAGTGGGGATTTCATTCAGAAAATTAATTGGTTCTCCTATAGGACTCGAGGAACATCTGAGTGGACTAGAATGCCAGAAAAGTGATTTGCAGGCTTCCATGGCTCTGTAATTTCTTACAGCTATATATTCCTGGGGTACATTTTGCTAGTGTCTGAATTCTAGGTGGTTGAGGGGAGATTATTTACCAGGCTTGACAGTATGTTCCTTTTAATGTTGAAATTGGCCTTAAGGTAATCAACAAGTAGTTGTTAATAAATATAATATAAAAACAAATAAGCAAACAAAATTTACCTTCTAAAACATTTATATTCTGAGTCAGAAGCCGTCTTTAAAAATGGTGAGTTGCAGTCTTCATTATGTGAATTTCTAGTCCTGTACCCAAATGCATAAATGCGTATCATGGTTTGATGAAGTCTTGTATAAAAATGAAGTGTAGGGGAGAGAGAGAGAGAGAGATTGAGAGAAAGAGAGAGAGAGATTGAGACAAAGAGAGAGTTATTTTTCTAAAAGACAACTGAATAGAATTTTTTTTTTTCCTGGAAGATAGTTGAATAAAATATACCCTTGCAATGACTTTTAATAATCTAGGTTCTGGTGCAACCAATATACATTTCCAAGTTATTAGAGATTTGCAAATATTATTCACCTGCAGTTAGATTTATAAGCAACAAAGCATTTATACATAAATTTATTTCAGAATACCAGCAGATCGTAGTGAGCCACAGAACCATTTGCAGCCCCTTGTCTTTTCCAAGGTGTGGGTTGCAGATGTTTTGTTCCATTGTTGGTAATATGTATTCATAAATATAAATGTGTATGCAGAGACTTGAAAATATAGAAGCTGTTTTATTGTTCAAAATATATGCAATATGCCTCTAACCATTGTCTCTACCCAACATCATTCTTTTCACTATGCTTTTTTTTATTCCACCTCTATATGATGAGCTTACTTGCATTCTTTTCCCACCTGATCTTGTCTATATTGAGATGAGGACTTTTTTTTTTTTTTTTTTTTATACTTTAAGTTCTAGGGTACATGTGCATAACATGCAGGTTTGTTACATATGTATATCTGTGCCATGTTGGTGTGCTGCACC
>NC_045446.1:22659711-22662367 GCF_002776525.5 Piliocolobus tephrosceles | reverse complement strand
TGGATCTCAAGCTTGCTTATTTTCCTTTTTCCACCTAGATTTATATTCTGACATGGCATTATTTATTTTTTTTCAAACTTCAGCTGGGAGAGTGAGAAGAATAGGCTTAAGCTGAAATGCAGTTTCCTTCGCTTAGTAGCTGTGCAACCTTGGCAAGTTATACAACTTCTCTAAATCTTAGTTTCTTCATTGTAAAGTGGGGTAATATTATATATCACATACGTTTTTCTATAGATTTATAATATGCCCTTCTTTGTCTTACAAAGCATTAAAGCAAAGAATTAATGCCTCTCTTTCCTTCTATTCTCAATCCCTCAATTATTTTGCTTCTGAGAATATAGCTACATATGGAAATGGGTACAATAAAGCATGTAATGTTGCAGTAGTTGTGTTCCATGATGATAACCAGTACACAAATATATAACAAGGTATATAGGGAGAAGAAAAAACCGTTTTACTTAATATCTTTTTTGTGTGTGTGTGTGGTGGAGTTTCATTCTTGTTGTTCGGGCTGGAGTATAATGGCACAATCTTGACTCACTGCAACCTCCACTTCGTAGGTTCAAGCGATTCTCCTGCCTCAGCTCCCTGAGTAGCCAGGATTACAGGCGCCTGCCACCACGCCCAGCTAGTTTTTGTATTTTTGGTAGAAAGACGGGGTTTCACCAAGTTGGTCAGGCTGGTCTCGAACTCCTGACCTTAGGCGATCCACCCACCTCAGCCTTCCAAAGTGCTGGGATGCATGACCCACCGTGCCCAGCCTTACATTTTTATATAATTCCAGATACACCAATTCAAGAAAGTACTACTTCCGGGAAAAAATGTTTTGATTACTCTGATGCTGTTAGAAGCCAAAGCAAAAAATGAAACATGAAGAAATTTAAAGTAGTTGTTACCTGAAATGACTTCAACTTCACCACATAACCTTTATGTGAGTGTTATTGTCTCTTGGATGTACATACCTGATATGGTCTTTTAGAACCAGTGACAAGGATCAGATTTTTCTCATCAAACTTCATTAGCTTGCATTCTTTTCTGGGCTGAACTAAAAATTTGGTGTGAGAAATTAGTTAATGCAGCATGTTCTTTGAGCTTCCTTTCATGCCTAAAAATAAGAACCTTAGGTATGTGATGAGTAGCTTCCATATAAGACTCAATCACTTCATGCTGCTATAAAGACACATGCACACGTATGTTTATTGCGGCACTATTCACAGTAGCAAAGACTTGGAACCAACCCAGATGTCCATCTTGAACAAAGAGAACACTTGGACACAGGAAGGGGAATATCATACACCGGGGCCTGTTGGGGGAAGGGGGAAGGGGGAGGGATAGCATTAGGAGGTATACCTAATGTAAATGATGAGTTAATGGGTGCTGCACACCAACATGGCACATGTGTACATATGTAACAAACCTGCACGTTGTGCACATGTACCCTAGAAGATAAAGTATAATTAAGAAAAAAAGAAAAAAAATCACTTTTCACGTAAACTTTTACTATAAAGGAACCATTTGTAAATATTTTAGGATTTGCTGTCAATACAATCTTTGTGGCACCTATTCAGCTCTTCTGTTATAGCATGAAAACAACCACAGATAAAATGTAAACAAATGAGCATGGTTTTGTTCAAATACAATTCAGTTTATGAAAAAGACAGATAACTGAATTTGGCCCACAGGCCATAATTTGCTGACCCTTGCTCTGAATTACATGGGATTAATTTCTATGGCCTGATATTATTGCCTTTCAACAGATTAATATGCAATATCAAAATGTCAAGATCAAAAAGTAACATAGCCAGTGAGATGAAGGTAATTAAGAACAAGAGAAAGACAGACACAGAAATTCCAACTCCAGTTGCAAAATGAATGTATCTATACGCTAAGCATCATATTGAGTAGGCACTGGGGTACCTCTCAGATTATTTGCGGTGAAGATCAATTCTTTTTTCAATCCATCGTGGATTGAAAAATACAAAGTCACGCATTTGGATGGTGATAGCAGGTTTTTATAAAATTTCTATATATTTAATTTTATTGTTTGCACTTATCTCAGTGTGAAACAGTAGCAAACAGACGAGGACCACATTCTAAGGAGTGCTGGTTAGGGATTCCTAAGAAGGCAAGATTTTGTCTGGATGTTTCTGCCTTAACATCTTTATTACATTTGTTCACAGAATTATCTGTTACATTCCTTGGAAATAAGTACACAATTTATTCTCATATTGAAGATCTTCCATAATCTGGGTCCAGCCATATCGTTTTGGCAGTGGCCTCCTCTACACTCACATAGAATGACTTCCTGTACCCAAACACACCTTCTGCTTCCCCACCCTTTGCCATTGCTCATATGATCCTCCTAGTTCCGTACTGTCAACAAATCCATCTTTAATGTCTTTCAAAACTCTTTCATGAAGTTATGTCTTATTTCTGCTGGATGCAATCTGCTCCTCCATGGAGCATTCATAAAGCATTGCAAACTTTGTCTCTGATTAGACCTGTTTTAATCATATTGCAATACTCCCTGTACCTTTCTTATTTAGCGATCAGAAAGAGAGAGATTTTGGAACTTGAGCTGTCTCTCATATAGATAGACAGGTAGGTAGATAGATAGATAGATAGATAGATAGATAGATAGATAGATAGATAGATA
>NC_045446.1:22580401-22659701 GCF_002776525.5 Piliocolobus tephrosceles | reverse complement strand
ATAGATAGATAGATAGATAGATAGATAGATAGATAGATAGATAGATACAACCCACATATATGTATATATGTGGGACAATATCCAGAGTACCAAACACAGTGTCATTTATAGAATAGAAGTTTTTCACAAATTAGCCCATAAGTAAATACACTGAACCTACATCTTAAATATTCTGTCTTACAGATCTCCTTTAAGTGCCTTCAAAAATTGAGTCCTTTGCACCTTCATTTTTTTCTTTCTTTCACTTAGGGCAAAGATGCTTATCAGCAAAAGAGCTTGGGTACATAAAACCACAAGACACAGCAATCTGTGATATCAAAAGCAAACCATATAAGAGGCATAACTCACTTACAGAATTTGTATGATGGAGCCTGGAGAATGAAAATGCAATTGATAGCTCATTTATACTATTCTGAATTTCACTGTAAAACACAAATTTTGTGGGCAGAAGGAAGCCAGCCATGATTAGCATTTAGCCTAGCCATAGCCCATGACAGTTGTTTGTTTCTGCTGTGATCTGTAAGACTTTGCTTTCCGATGAAAACTTAATTGGATATATTGAAGGAAAGAGCTGCCATCGGTGAGTAAAATTTTATAATCTCCATCAAAGTTACACACTTGCAAAATTATGAAACAGAGTAGATATTTACCCTGCAAATGAATACAAGTCTAAATGATAAAAACTGACAGAATTAAGCTATGTTAGTAACACACAGGGAAAAAATTGCAAAAGATTCACTCAGGTATTTTATTACTATTATTATACCTGAAACAAATTATGGATTTTATGGCCATGCTGCATTTTATTGGTTTGCCTTCATGTTTATTACAGTTGTAAATGAGCAAAATTCTGATGAATGTTTTCCTGGTGTATGCTTCAAAATTATTTCATTGATATAAAACTTCCTTTCAGATGAGACTACTTATTGTAAAATTAAGGGACTGAGAATATGCCTTACCTCTTATGAACTGATCCCTTACTTCCATAATATTAAGGAAGAGAGTCATGGAAATGTAGACATTCTACAAGATGGGCTTCTTGGCTAACCATGCCTACAGATTCTAGAGAAACTTTCCACCACAGTCTCTGGAAGGAGCAGATCTACATATTCTATCTTGGCCCCTTTTACCTCACCAGGGATAGACAACATTGATTGCCAACAACTAATATGAGCTTTTATTTTGAATATTTTAACTAAAATAAATGAGGCTATCTAAGTGTGGGAAGTCAAACAAAAGGTCTGGCTAAACAGGGGTCAGACACAGTGTGATAGCTTCCTTTCTGTGTCAACTTAGTTAGAATATGGCTCCAATTACTCATCCAAACATGAATCTAGGTGTTGCTGTAATGATATTTTGTAGCTGTGATTAAGGTACATAATCAGTTGACTTCGGGTAAGAGAGAATATTGTACATAATCTGGGGAAGGTATGATTTAATCAGTTGAAAGGCTATAAGAGCAGAACCAAGGCTTACCTGAGAAAGATGAAATTCTGCCTGTGGACAGAAGCTTCAGCGCAGATCTGAGAACTTCAGCCCGTCCTTCCTAAGGATCTGCTTTACAGATATTCAACTTGCCTAGTCAGCCCCCACAATCACATAAGACAATTCCTTTCAATACATCTCTTAATATGTACCTCCTACTGGCTCTGTTCCTCTGATTGAATGCTGACTGGCAGAGACAGTGTTCCAGTAAAACAAAAGACCAGGCAAGACTGAACCACAGTAAATGGAGCAGAAACCTGGTAGGCAGAGGAAACCAGTCTCAGAGAAGTGGCAATTCACAGACTTGTCATCCTAGAAAAAACAAGACAGTCACATTCTCAAACCCTCAGTTTTAATGCCTATGAGTCTCAGTCCTACTTTATCTCCACCAGATCTTGAGGGTCTGCTTGAATTCTCCATCAACCTGATTGTGTTTTTTTATAACCAAATGACCTTGGCAGGAGCCAACTCTCATGTATCTGGCACATTCTAGAAGAGGGAAAAAATCTACACTTTTAAAACAGTTCTTTATCTTTCTACTAATGCAACAAAAATTATCAATTATCCATAACTTGTAAGATACACTGTTATAGGTACATTGAAACCACCAATATGCATCTTTCATACAGAGTCTGCTTTCAAGAAGTTTATAAGCTGATAATGCAAGTCTCTGTTCATAAATATCACTAATTCACAATTAAAAGTGATCTGTGGAGCAGACAAGGCCTAGAGCCAGTGAAACAGAAGTTCAGAAGTGGCTGAGAGGGTTAGGGAAGGCCCCATAGAGAACAGGCCATATAGTTCCTGTCCATGCCTAACATTTGCAGGCCTGGGGCAAGAATACAGGATGACATTTTCATCACAACGTGGAAAGCCAGAATTTAATTTCGAAACATTGACTCCTAGAGCCTCATGCTGCCTTTCTTCCTACACCTGATTACACCCTGCCTCCTGTGGACACCCCGCCTTCCTATTAAGCTCCATTCATGCTTTCTGTAAACAGCAGGCTCCTGGTCACTCCTTGAGTCCAGATGAACACATCAGTAATGGAGTCCTCTGAGGATAACAGACTTAGGAAAGAGGCCCTTGAAGCAGTGGGTTTAGGGCAGTTTGAAGTGTGACTTAAGAAAATATTTCTCTTTGTCCCAGTTGACTCCTCCTCTACTCCTTAAAAACAGTGACTCCCTAAAATTTAGGTTTAAATCAAAGGTTCTACTTTCTGAATGTAAGTGTTGAACTTTTTGGGACTATTATTTTATATCCTCCAACAACTATTAAATACTTTATACATATTGTAGAAAAAAAGAGTAAAACATCTGATTTATTCACCCCCTGTATATCTAGTTTTGTAATTGCTCAGTGACTATTTATTTCATTCTAACCCCAGTTAAATCTGTATAGGATCTATTTAGGTGGTGATAGGGGTCAAAGAAGGGAGTAATATATGATGAGAATGAGGAGACATAAGCAACAAAATAAAGGAACAGAAAATGGTTCAGAGTTGTAAGACAGAAAGCTTCACAAGGAGGAGCAATGGGCAATAACTGTAAAAAGTAGGTGGAGGTAATACTATGGAGGGCTTGGAAATAATTTAAATCTCCACATCCTATTTTTCTAAAATAAAGGGAGGAAGGAAGGAAACAAGGAAGAAAAGGAGGAAGATGGCTTTCACCAAACGCAGTGGTGTTTGGCAAAGACACCATGTAAAGTTTGCTTTGTGTGTCTAATTACATTCTGTACTTGGAAAGTAATTAAACCATTGTTAGGACAGAGAAAAATGTGATCATACATTTCTGTGTGCAACATTGGAGCACTTCATCTCTTTTCCACAATCGTCTTCATTTAACATTTACATAAACACTCACAAAAACTCAAGAACAAGGTATAATAAATGCAAGGCTCTTCTAACTTCCTGGGTAGCCATGAAGTGAACAGTGTCCATTAACTGCTCTTCAGATGTTTAAGCTAAGTCAAGGCTGTGCCACTGTGCATTTGAGTAGACTTCAGGATTCAGAATCATTTCTCTGACCTCAGTGCTCTGTGTATGCACATGAGCTTGTGTGCATATCAGTGCAGAGCTGTGTTTTCTCAGAGAGATTTTAAGCGGGTCATACATGCTGAGCTGAGAAACTTAAAAATTCACACTCATGTTAATGTTACCCATTTATTCATAAAAGTGCTGCGACACAATGCTTTGGGCTGCTCTGCCATCTCTGGCCAGAGATAAAGTGCCTTTAAAGAGTAATATTCACTATTTCATTAAAAAATATTTTACCTCAAAATCCAGGCAGCAAAGAGTGTGTATACTTAACACACAAATGGATCTTGTTTATGTGAAGGGTAGTCAATTTCCACAAGTGAGGTGCAGAGAGTTTGTGAACAAATTGTAATCAAACAGATCATAATCGAACAAACACTATTTTCAAACAGCTTTACTATAGTCTATATACAATGAAAGCTTCGCATTTAATACATACATTTTGATAAGTTTGACATAAGCATATACTCATAATAATATCACCACAATCAAGTTAATAAATATATCCATTGCTTTCGAAAGTTTCCTTGTGTCCCTTTGTTACTGATAAAGCTGGTCCCCAAAAGATGGGGTCTTTCCCTGTTCAGCGTCAGGGAGCCAATACATGAAACTGAAAGTGAGTGTCAAGCAATACAGGCTTTGTTTGATGGCCACAGAATTGAGAGGTGAAAGCGTGGCTTATAAATCAACTTCTCAACGGGTGAGGGGTGCGGGAATTAAAATATAGGCTTTCTTTAATAAAGGGGTTGGACATTAAAGTGAGGGGAGGAATACTCATGCCTTTTCTGGCAATGGGAGGTGAGCTTTCTGGAACCAGAGTACTGCTTTCCTTTTTGGTCTTTAATGACTTCTTCTGGTCATTGTCATGGTGATTATCGACATGATGGCAATGGTGGGAGTCTCATTTACCATGAAAATGAGATTATATGAAGCCAGAGGTCTTTTTGAAGTCATTTGGTCGGCTTTCTTGATTCTAACCAGTCTCAGGTGGTCTGGTTCCTAAGGTAACTTTTTATCACCAGTGCCCTGGTTTTTAAAAATAAGCAGGGTGGCCGGGCGTGGTGGCTCACGCCTGTAATGGCTGAGGTGGGTGGATCACAAGGTCAGGAGATCGAGACCATCCTGGCTAACACGGTGAAACTCCATCTCTACTAAAAATACAAAAGATTAGTTGAGCGTGATGGCGGGCGCCTGCAGTCCCAGCTACTCGGGAGGCTGAGGCAGGAGAATGACATGAACCCTGGAGGCGGAGCTCGCAGTGAGCCGCGATCGCGCCATTGAACTCCAGCCTGGGCGACAGAGTGACACTCGGTCCAAATAAATAAATAAATAAATAAATAAATAAATAAAATAAAAATAAGCAGGATTAGGACAGGATAGAAATTCAGCTATGTCATGTCAACATTATACCAGGTAACTCCTTTATGTTTGCTTTATTTGTTTTGTTTTCTCCTTGGTTTTGTTTTGGTTTTGTGGTGAGAACCTTTAACATGAGGTCTGTCCTCTTAAAATTTTTTATGAGCACAGTACCATAATGTAAGCACTATGATGTACAGCAAATATTCAGAATTTTTTATCTTGCAAAATTGAAACATTATACCCATTGAGCAACATCTCTACTCTGAACCTCCAGCAGCCACCATTCTATTCTCTGCTTCTATGAATCTGACTGTTTTAGATACTTTATGTAACTGGAATCATCTAGTATTTGTCCAAGGTAACCTGCTTATTTTACTTAAAACTATGTCCTCCAGCTGTATACATGTTGTTGCAAATGGTGAGATTTCTTCCTTTTTGAAGGCTGAGTAGTATTCCATTGTATGTGTATAACACGTTTTCCTTACTATTTATCTGTTGATGCACGTTTTGGTTGTTTCCTCTGAATAATGATGCAGTGGACATAAGAGTGTATTTATCTCTTCAAGGTCCTGAATCAATCCTTTTGGATGAATACCCAAAAGTGGGCTTGCTGGATCATATGGTGGTTCTATTTTTAATTTTTTGAAGAACCTCCATAATGGATGCACCACTTTGCATTCCCACCAACAGTGTAGAAGGGTTCCAATGTCTCCATATATTCAAGGAAATATATTTGTATTAAACTAATAACCATCCTAACAGGTAAAATGCATGCTATTGTATAAGGCTGAATATAATAAAGTTAATAATTAGAGTAAAAATGATAGCTATACTTTATTGAGCAGTTACTATATGCAAGAAATTGTGCTAAGCATTTTACAAGCCTGTAATATTAAATTCTATGAACAATCGTATGCAAAAGGTCCTAGTATTGTAATTTTCTAAATGAGGAAACTGGGACTTGTAAAAGTGTAATAACTTGCCCAAGCTTATGGGGCAAGTAAGTGGGGGATTTAAAATAAAAACAAAGCATGACAGTATGGCTTTTTTCCAGAGGTCCAGCACTTAAACACTGCTGTTTTACTCTACTACATGCAGTCCTGTGAGTAAAAAGTTCATGGCCTGAGTAGCAAAGAGCACAACCTGGAAAGAAGAAGACCCAGGTTCTAGTCTCAACACTTTTTCCAACTAATATTTGAGTCATTTTGGTCACTTTCAGCTCCCGTTCTCCCATCTGCAATAGGCGATAAAGATAAGAAAAGCATCTTGGTTAGTTTCTTTAATTTTCTTCAAGGCAGGTTGGCTCACTTTTCTCAGGAAATCTCAATTTTTTAAGTCTGTGTTACTGTGATACATGGAATATCTGTATTCAGAATCTGACATTCTTGCTAGGTATCAGCTACTCAATTAAAAAAAGAAAAAACTCAAAAGTAAAGTGATGAGAAATAATATTAATCTATGATTGATTACTTAAAGGATAATCTATAAATCTTTTATTTATTTCAAATATTTTTCATAGACAAAATCATGCTATGAGAGAGGTTTAAATTTAAGCACTTTTTTTCACCTTGTAGAATTATAATATGGCTTAGATTTCATTTAGAAATAGTGATAACAGTTTTTTAAAATACAATTATACATAGGTTATAGGAATTTTGTTGAAAATGTTCACTTCATCACTAAAGTTATATTTTGAGTAGCCAATGGACAAATTTGTCTTTGAAATTAACTCACAAAAAAGCTTTGCTGTTGCTAAGCAACCAATGCATGTTGATCATATAGGTGAGAAATTCATAAACTTCAGCCCTCAGGACCAAATGATACACAGCCATGCCTATTTCCTTATTTTCTATAGCTGTTTTCACTCTACAACAATAGGACTGAGCAGTTGTGACAGAATGGCCCACAAAGCTGAAACTTTCTACTTCTTAGCCTTTTATGAAAAATGTTTGCTCTTCTGCTTTGGGCATCCCGAAAGATGATGCTTCTCACCACTTGCCATTAGGTGTGGTCATGTTGCTAACTTTGGCTAACTAAACATGAACAGATATTACAGGTACATGTAAGAGCCAGCTACTGATTCTCCAATTTCTCTGTCTTTGAGATGTCCTGTGACTTTCCAGATAGAGGAGACTCCATCATCTCAGCTCCCTGAATATGGGCCACCCAGAAGGTACCACCCTAACTTCCTCACATGGTCATGGAGTCTGGGTGTGAAATGGACCTTTGGCATTTTTACCCACTGAGATGTGGTGGATGACATCCAGCCTGGGCTAACTGACGCATGTAGTAAATTTTCCCAAATAAATTTTGCAATAAGGCAGATTTTAAATAATGATATAAATTTTAAATAATGAATAGACTTTTGGGGGTCTTCAATATTTTGAGGATTGTGTCTCCCTTTGAAAATTTAATCAAAGCTAAAACTTATCTCCAAACAGGAAATAATATGTGTGTGTGTGTGTGTGTGTGTGTGTGTGTATGTGTATGTTGTGCGCGTGCCCATACACAAAACTTTACAAGCAATTCCAGGAGGTTTTAGACCCTTTTATGCCAATGTATAGGCCCTAGGGTAAGAACTACCATTGTGGAAAGAGCCTTGAATTTGGAGTTCAAATAAACAAGGATGGTTTCAAACTCCAGTTCTGCCACTAACAGTGCTTGTCTAACTTATGTAAACTCTAGGCTTTGATTCCCTTATCTGTAAAAGGTGATATTAATATCTACCTTGCTTTGAAACTGGGAGGTACAAAGGTAATGGTGTGCAATTGTCTATGACAGTGTTTAACATAGTATGTGGTCAATATATGGTTGTTCCCTACATCCTATAATAATAGTGACAGGAATACAGTGAGATGATCTTAGGTTAAACCAAATCCAAGCTGGCATAAGGATAACATGAGATAAAAATGTTCTCATTTGCAAAATAATGGTTTAGATCTGATGAAGTCTATTATTCTTCTTGGCTCTACAATTCTGACTATCATTAGACAAAGGCCCCTTTAAAAGCAGATAGGTATTATCGGAATAACTCAATAAAGCAGCTTTGCCTCATTGATTTTAGACTTGGAAATTCAGCTACTGCAGAAATGTATTTTCTGTAGTGTCTGTATGTGTAGTCTTAGATTTAAAATAGAAGGTTGAACTCAAAGCTTTATCCTTTGAGAAATTTTAATATCATGTCATCATGTAAAGCAAAGCTTTCATGGCAAAATCCATTGGAAAAGCATAATGTATGAGTTTTGGGGTCCCTGCCTATCTTTAAATAGATAGATAGATACAGACACACACACACACACACACACACGTGTGTATGTATGTGTGTGTGTATATATATGTATATAGAGAGATTTCAGAAGTTATTAAAATAATCATATAATCCTAGGTGGTTGGACATGGACAATACCTGTTCATTCAGCCTTCAACATTGTTAGACTACAGGTGAGCAAAACAAAATCTAGCGATATTAAGTGATTTAACCAGAGAGAGTAACCTATGAATAAAAAGTGAGGTTAGACACAGGGCCTTAAAATCTAAGCATTCCATTACTCTTTTGAAATGCCCCCCATTATAATATATTAAATTATCAGACCAAGATAGTTCAGTATAATCCGTATTCCAAGAGACTGTTGGAAGCATCTGCTGGAAACCCACTAGGTTTCATTAAATACAAATGGCAGGGAAATTTTAGAGACGTTGTGGACAATATGCTGCTCCCATACTGCCCCCTTTCTTACCGATTCCTAAGCCCAGAATGTAAAAGCAGGCTGGATGTTCTTATACAGACGCCTTCTTTCCTGAAGACCATCATTTTGCCTGGTACAGGAGCTTTTAGTGAGACATTAGGAAAGACATACCTGATTTTTAAGATCATGTAGGACCATGTACTTATTATTAGCTTACCATCACTTTAGAAACCTGTTGAGTGTGGCCAGTGCTTATATTTATGCAAACAGAGAGAGAGAGAGAGAGAGAGAGAGAGAGAGCATGTCTGTGTTGAAGAGAGAGACAGAGCAGGGAGAGAAAAAGAGATAGAGAATGAAAAGACAAAGAGAAAAACCCAAGCCCCAGGAGAACTTGTACTGAAAAATCTGAGAACTTTCACCCTCGTGATCATAACTGCCATGTCACCTTAACCTCTTTTGTTGATAATTGATAAGTAATAATCTTAATAATTTAACACTGAGATAAACACATTATATGTACTGTTTTTTAAATTTCTAAAACACTTTTGAAATTTTTAGTTATGCATGTATTTAATTATTGTGAATATTTGGTCTTACAAATACTGTTAAGGTGGCCAGACAATATGGTCCATGAGATGAAAAACGTTTCTCTTTTGTTTCCACCGTGGTATCCTCAACATACTTCACAGAAACTGGCCAGAAAATAAATATCAGTGTTTAATATATACTTATGAACTAAATTTAAAAATCTCTCCTATAAAGTAGATAATGTGATTATTTCTATTTTGGGGATGAAGAAATGGGATCTTAAAGAGTGTCTTAATCTTTTATACTACAAGTCTTTATGATAACACTTTTCTCTGACTTCTTCCTGTTCTGAATGTCTACCTAGTAGATGAAATTAATGCTCACAATTATTGCTTGGTGGAGACATCATTGCTTTCTTTCTATGGAATTTTACTTAGAAAGACAGAGCTTTTCATGTTCCAAAATTTATTTCCTATCTTCTAGTTCCTGAGCTATATACATATCACAAAAAATAAGTAACTATAAAAGCATATTGGAGGATTTAGCCCTCATAATTCATTCCACCAAACTTTGATTCCTGAGAGTTAAAGTAAAGGTGAACAGATGATTAACTGGGTGATCCTTTATATTGATTATTGTATCACTATCTTTTGTGTGTAGAAAAGAAACTCAAAATCTCAATAATATACAAGAATAAGCATTTATTTCTTGTTTATATGTCTGTCATCTTTGGTAGCATTGCTTTTAGGCTGGGAATTTATCCGACCTTGGTTTAGAGCTGGAGATTGGTTTATTCTGCTTTTGGTAATTCTAGGCTGAGATTGAAGGAGTAGTGGTTACCCATGGAGCAGGGGTGGGAGTTGGATTTCTTCTCATGGAAGGTCACTGATGCCCAAGATAGCAGACTCAATCAAGCTTGTGGCACACCTGCTCATATCACATTGAACAAAGAAGATCACATAACCAAGCCCAGCATCAATAGACTACTGGGATAGGAAAATGTACTCCTCTCAAAAAGATGGGGGAGAGAGAGAAGAGACAGAGAAGAGAGAGAGAAAGAAAGAAAGAAAGAAATTACTTGCTAAAAAGAACCTGATCTACCCTACTTATTATATTTATATCTATAGAATCTTGTTTTTTTTTTTAATGAATTAGGCTAAAAATTAAATGTGAAGTAAATATAAACTTCTTTTACCTTCATTAAATCTATACCTGAACTTCTCTAGAGTTCAATGATGATTTTGCCCCATTTGGCATTCCACTTTGATTTTTTTCAGGACATTTGTCTCTATCTCACTGAGTACTACCCAGGCTCACGTAATAAACAGCTTCACATATTTTTAGTGAAGACAATAAAGAAAACTGTGAGGGTAAAGATGATATTGTCTTATATTGAAATAATTAGCCAAGAAAGAAAATTACTAGGCCAGGGCAAGTGACAAACATTGGCTCTGTAAAGGCATGTGGCATAATTATAACCTTAGAGAAATTACTAAGCTTTATCTTCCTGTTTCATAGGATGGAGTTAATAAAAGTATCTATTCTATAGATTTGTGAGAAGTAAATAAAGAAATGCTTTTAATGTATTTAGCATAAGATTCTGAGACTGGCATGCATTTACAAGGGTTCAATAATGTTATTTTGTGATCATTATATTTTTAAACAAGTATGAATCAGTCTACACACTCAGATGTGCAAGAAATACAAATTCATATTATTTTCTCTTCAAAATTTTCTTTCTCTTGTAACCTGAAAGTATTTTAATAGAATTTATTTTCTAGACCTTACCTGCAGAACTGAGGATATCTTGTTATTCGTGATCTTCTCCCACTGTTGTGACATAGCTCCAAACAATAATTGCTAACAAGTAATTGGGATGGCTCAGGGAGTTCTCCTGCCTGGTCCCAGGTCACTGATTATTCATTTGCCATTGAGGTATGCACTATTAAAATTTACTCAAGACCATATAATTTCATGGAAAATTAATAACATGTTCCTGAATGACTTATGGGTAAATAATAAAATTAAGACAGAAATCAATAAATTATTTGAAACTAATGAGAACAAAGATAAAACATGCCAGAATCTCTGAGACACAGCTAAGGCAGTGTTAAAAGAGAAATTTATAGCACTAAATGCCCTCATCAAAAAATTAGAAAAAGCTCAGTTTAACAACTTAACCTCACAATTATAAGAACTAGAGAACCATGGACAAACCAACTGCAAAGCTAACAGAAGAGAAGAAACAACAAAAATCAGAGTTGAACTGAAGGAGATTGAGATGCTAAAAACCATTCAAAAGGTCAACAAATCCAGCAGCTGGTTTTTTGAAAAAAGTGATAAAATGAATATTCCACTAGCTAGACTAATAAAAAAGAAGAAAAGAGAGAAGCTGCAAATAAACATAATTAGAAACAGCAAAAGGGATATTACTACTGACCCCACAGAAATACAAATAACCATCAGAGAACATTATGAACACCTTTATGCACACAAACTAGAAAATCTAAAAGAAATGTATAAATTCCTGCATACATACACCCTGCCAAACTGATATGGGAAGAAACTGAATCCCTGAACAGACCAATAACAAGCTCCAAAATTGAATCCATAATAAAAAGCCTACCAACTTAAAAAAGCTCTGAAGCAGACTGATTCATAGCTGAATTCCACCAGATGTACAAAGACGGCTTGGTACCACTCCTTCTAAAACTATTCCAAAAAATTGAAGCAGAAGAACTCCTCTCTAACTTATTCTATGAGACCAGCATCATCCTAGTACCAAAACCTGGCAGAAACACAACAGAAAAAGAAAACTTCGGGCCAATATCCTTGGTGAACACCAGTGCAAAAATCTTCAACAAAATACTGGTAAACCAAGCCTAGCAGCACGTCGAAAAGCTTACCCATCACAATCAAGTAGGCTTTATCCCTGGGATGCAAGGTTGGTTTAGCATGTATAAATCAATAAATATGATTCATCACATACACATAACTAAAGACAAAAACTACAATTATCTCAATAGACTCTGAAAAGGTTTTCGATGAAATTCAACATCCTTCATGTTAAAAACTCTCAATAAACTAGGTATTGAAGAAACATACCTCAGAATAGTAGCCATGTATAACAAACCCACAGCCCACATCACATTGAATGGGAAAAAGCTGCAAGCATTCCCCTTAAAAACTGGCACAAGACAAGGATTCCTTCTGTCACTACTATTATTTGATATAGTACTGGAAGTCCTGGCCAAAGTAATCAAGCAAGAGAAAGAAATAAAGGACATCCAAATAGGTAGAGAGGAAGTCAGATAGTTGCTGTTTGCAGACAACATGATCCTTTATCTAGAAAACCCTATAGAGTCAGCTCCAAAGCCTCTTAAGCTTATAAACAACTTCAGCAAAGTCTCAGGATACAAAATCAGTGTACAAAAATCAGTAGCATTCCTAGACACCAACAACAGTCAAGCCAAGAGCCAACTCAAGAATACAATCCCATGCACAATTACCACAAAAAAAAAAAAAAAAAAAAAAAAAAAAAAAAATACCTAGGAATGCAGCTAACCAAAGAGGTGAAACATCTCTACAATGAGAACTACAGAACATTGTTCAAAGAAATCAGAGACTACACAAAGAAATGGAGTAACATTGCATGTTCATTAAGAGAAACAATCAGTATTGTTAAAAGTGACCATATTGGCCAAAGCAATTCACAGATTCAAAGCTGTTCCTATCGAATTACCAATGACATTCTTCATAGAACTAGAAAAGAACTACTTTAAAATTCATATGGAACAAAAAAAGAGCCCAAATCTCAAAGGCAGTCATAAGAAAAAAGAACAATACCCGACTTCAAACTGTACTATAGGGCTGCAGTAACCAAAACAGCATGGTACTGGTACGAAAACAGACATGTAGACCAATGGAACAGAATAGAGAGCCCAGAAATAAGGCCACACACACCTACAACCATCTGATCTTTGACAAAGCTGACATAAACAAGCAATGGGAAAAGGACCCCGTATTCAATAAATGGTACTGGGATAACTGGCTAGTCATATGCAGAAGATTAAAACTAGATCCCTTCTTTATACCATATACAAAAATCAACTCGAGAAAAATTAAAGCCTTAAATATAAAACATAACACTAAAAATCCTAGAAGGTAACCTAGGCAATGCCATTAAACTATAAAGAACATCTGCACAGCAAGAGAAGCAATCAACAGAGTAAGTATACAACCTACAGTATGTTAGAAAACATTTTCAAACTGCACCTGACAAAGGTCTAATATCCAGATTCTAGAAGGAACTTAAATTTTCAAGCAAAAAAAAAAAAAAAAAACCATTAAAACGTGGACAAAGGACATAAACAGAAACTTTTAAAAAGAAACATAACGTTCAGCCAACAAGTATATGAAAAAAAGTTCAACAGCACTGATTACGAGAGAAATGCAAATGAAAACCACAATGAGATACCATCTCACACCAATCAGAATGGCTGTTACTAAAAAGTAAAAAAAAAAAAAAAATGACAGATGCTGGTTGAGGTTGCAGAGCCAAGGGAACACTTATATACTGTTGGTGGGAGGATAAATTAATTCAACCATCATGGAAAGCCGTGTGGCAATTCCTCAAAGACTAAAAAACAGAACTATCATTTGAACCAGCAATCCCACTACTGGGTATATACCCAGAGGAATATATATCATTCTATTATAAAGATACATGCACACTTACGTTAATTGCAGCACTATTCACAATTGAAAAAACATGGAATCAACCCAAATGACCATCAATGGTAGACAGGATAAAGAAAATGGGGTACATATACATCATGTATTACTATACAGTCATAAAAAAGAATGAGATCATGTCCCTTGTAGGAACATGCTTGAAGCTAGAAACCATAATCTTTGGCAAACTATAGTAATGCATGAATACGAAACCAAGTACCACATGTTCTCACTTATAAGTGGGAGTTAAATGATGAGAACACATGGACACATGGAGGGAGACAACAGACACTGCAGGTTCATCTGAGAGTGGAGGGTGTGGGGCAGGAGATGATCAGGAAAAATAACTATGCTACTAGAATTAACACCTGGGTGACAAAGTAATCTGGACAACGGACCTCTGTGACACATGTTTACCTATATAACAATCCTGCACATGTACTTAAAATGAAAAATTTAAAAGTGAGATATCCACTATGCCATTTCTATGCCTCTTTAGTGTACTCTCTACAATGTCCATGTCACTCTTGAGTGCATGGAGTTCTTTTAAAGGGTGATATTTTCCCGCCACATAAATGCTCCAAGTGGCCATTTCTGCTCTGGGTTCCAATAACACTCAGTTCTACACCCACTACCATGATACCATCCTAAAGCAGTGACACTCTTTTCTCCTTTCTCATATCAGGGAGTAATTTCTTTCTCCCCATTTCTGTCTAAAACATTCTGTCTATATCCTGAATCCTCCCATCTCTCTGCTACTTGGCTTTTAAAAATCAAAAGCAAATTTTTCTGCTTTCAGCACTGCAGCCTCCTTGACCAAGGAAAAAACTACAGGAGGTACTCTGCTGGAATAGAGGTTACAGAAAGAGAAATTCAGGAAGAGAAAAACAAACAAACATGAGTTGCTGTCTCAAAACATTATGCTATTATCATTGTTATTATCATTATACTCATCCTCCTCATTACAATTGTTAATACTGACTTGATCATTGGAGTCCCTGTTAACACAATTCTCAGAATCCTCAGTCCAGAGAAGGTACTTTAGAAATACTGTCAATTCGTTATAGCACAAAGTGCACAATTTTGGAACTCAGATGTGAGATCAAGTCCTTACCCCAGTACTCACTATTCTTGAATATGTGTCCTTGGGTATCTAAGCTATGTCTGAGTTTCTTCATCTGTAAAATGGGGATTATCAGTTTCCAGTTTTGTGATAGGAAGGAAATGATGTATGTAAAGCACTTAACACAATTATAATGATTATTTGATAAAGGTTGAATAGCTTTTTGTCAGAAAGGAAAAAATTGCTCCCATTTTCCTGCAATCTTCTAATTTCTAACAGCTCCCTCTGCAGGAAGGCTCTGGTTCCCGAAGCTGGAATGCCTTCTTCATCTGGTTATTTGTTGTTCATAGTTCTTTAAAGCAGCTGCAGTCAATGCCCTATTGCCATATGTAGCATAATCTGCCTCTTGCTGGAAACCTTGGATAGTAGATGACACACACTCCGGGGTCAGTAATTAATTATAAAAACAGCAAAACCCAGGAAACCCATTGGCAAGAAGTGCCCGAGTAAAATGGTAATTTGTATGCCACTGTTGGGGAAATGCAGACAGTAAGCCCAACAGTCATTTCCTTTCTCTTTGGCTAAGAGCACTTGGCATTCATTTATGAGGCCGTTGGGTTCAGTTAGACCTCTGCGTAACAAGCTGTCAGTCACCATCAAGGCACCTCCCAGAGACATGTCAGAGCAGCCTCCTGCTGTCACTTCAATCTCCTGGAAACCTGTGAGCAGGATTTCAAGGAGTTGAGTTGGTGCATATTGCATAACACTCTGTTTTCCTCCCTTTCTTCCCACCACTGTTTTTCCAGAGGCTTCTGCCATTGCAGGACGGGCATGCAGGAGAGCTAAGGGGAGCCAGGATTACCAATCCTGGGGGAGTGCCCACCTAGGTGAACCTTGACAGGGACAATGTTCTGGTAGGATGCAGCAGCAGCCTGATCGGAGTAAGCAGCCCTGGGCCATGGCTTTCCTGAGGATTTGTATTAACCCAGCAACTATTAAAAAAAGGAGGGGGCACTAATCCTAAAGAGCAAATAAAAGTCCTCAGAAGTATTTCATGGGCAATAGCCTAGCTGCTAAGAGATTGGCTGTACTCTCACCACTATTTAAAGCAGCTGCACTTATTTTTTTCTCATCAGACACACCTGACAGATGACATTTGCATGTATGGCACTCATTTGCAATTTCCCGAATTAGCTCAAACACCACTTCTCCAACCACTCAAGAAAGTGTATCTGAATGTAAATGAGGGAAAGAAAGGTTATTATAGAGATAACCTTGAATCTGCTTTCTTTAAAATAATGCAGGATATTCACAAACTTTCCCATTCTGGTTATTCGCTGTAACAAATTATTTGGATCTACCTCACAGTAGATCAAGGCATACTATTGTGTCACGATGTGGTAGCTGAGAACTTGGTTGGGTTTTTATTGTTGCAAGGCAAGTAAACAGGTTCTTCTTCTTTATCTCCAATTCAGTATACTGCTGCCGAGTGAGGAGCATGCAGTGGGAACCATGCTGGGGATGCCTATGCCCCTGAGCTTATCAGACACCACCATAACTCTGTGATAGGCAGAACTATTCTTCTATGGAAGTACCAATTATCTGGACCCAAAAGACCTGATTTTGTATCCAACTTATTTAATTCCTTGTCTTTGGACAAGTTGCTTACCTTGAACTTACGGCACTCAGTTTTCTCATCTGGAGAGGAGAGATATGCTTAGTTCAGAGTCGGTGTGGATATTAAGTCATAATTGCTAACTATATGCCAAGCACTAGATTAAGAATTCTATATGAATTATCTTACTGTTGTCTATATGTCTGTTTTCTTTATATAGATGAGGTAATGGAGGCTTAAAGACCTTATAAAAATGTGTCTGATCCCGGATCCAAACCAATGCAGCCTTACCCTAGAGTGATATGCTGAGTGAATGTACTATACTATCTCTATTTGTTTAAGTGAACAGTTGTTGGTTAGTCCCTAAAACTTAGCAGGAGTTTGTAGGTACTGATGGTAAGAGGATTTCTAGAAATAATTGAGCAAAAAGATTAGAGGTACTTCTTATAAAATCATACATAAATGCACATAAATGATTATTACATTTTATGTACTAATTAAGGAATTATAGAATTTAATATTGGAGAAATCGTTGGGAACCTTGTATTTTGGTGATTTAAAATTGGCACGTCTCTAAGGTTCACTTTTAGCTTTTAAAGAATGCTAAATTTTTAGAGTATTGTCTACCAGAATTGAATTTATCAAGTGGAATTCAGTTATCTAATTTTTAAAACTTATTTGTGTGTGTGTGTGTGTGTATGTATACATTCATATACTAATTCATAATGTCTAAGTTTTAACTAAGTACATATAGGTATCTTTCAAGCTGATCAATAGGAGACCAAGGTTTTGTTTACTTCTTGTTTTTCTTTAAGTCTCAACTTCAACAGATGTTTCAAAAAGGCTTTGTCTGACTTTTAAGCTAGATTTGTCCTCCTGTTAGGCTGTATTTTATTTACTTTAACTCTCATCACCCATGACTCTTCTTTTTTTTTTATCTATTTGTACTCCGTGTTAGATGCAAGTGCCTTAAGAGTGGGACTGTGTATAATTTGTATTCCAAGGAATCTATGTAACCCAATGGCATTTGTAAAAGCCAAAAGGATTTCCTTTTGGGAACATCTGTCCATTTCCTCCTTCTTTCCCACTTCATTAAAAAATATGGTAACAATAAGTTCTCCAAGATCAAGATGGAAGAAAGAAAGGCATCATTGTACCTTCCATGGTTTGAAGATGTTATTCTCACCACCAAATTATTATATACCCCACTCTTCTAAACTTGGATTCATCCAAGACTAGTTCAAACATCATCTCTTTTCTTACTCTCCCAGACAGACTTAGAATCTCTTCCTGGTCTCCACAACTCTTTAATGCCTCTTTCAAAACTAGTCCTGAGGGCTGGGGAAGTCATCATGCTTTTTGAACCGTAGCAAACAGAGAGGGATGGATCACCTCTGTCTTTCTTTTTTCTTTTTCTTTTTTCCAATCTGCTTTTCCAGTCCATCAGTAACTCTTTTTGGAGGGCAAATGGGAGTTGCAGTGTGGAATGCGGTGTAGAATTGGAGTTATGGCTTTTGAGAAGAGGAATTAAGAATCTATGTTCAACTTCTCTGTCTCTTCAATCTCAACTAAAAGGGTAGACACTGCTGCCAGAACATAAGATCTTACGGCCTCAGGAACACTAAGGTAGCCCAAATCACTGTGTTCAGCTACCTTTTCTGGTAAGCTTATATGGAAAAACTCTTTCAGGAAAGGGGAAGAAAACTAGAAAAGCACTATAACTGTACATAGACTTTTGAGCATAGAATGAGTCATACTGTCTTCAGGAATGGACTTCCTGACTGAAGGTGCAAAGCCAGGAGAAAGGTGCGTACAGTGGGAAGGGACAATTGAACTCATTTGTTGGGAAACATAGTATGTCATGGATTAAGCCCTTCTATGACAGATATGGGGACTGATAATAACTTAGACATGTCACAATTCAGGGAAGTAGGAATTGTTGTTTCTTCTTTGACAGATGAGAAAATAATACAACAATCATAACAACAAAACAGTGAACATTTACTGAGCACTTTTTGAGACTCTTTTCTAACTGGGTCCTATGTATTAACTTTCCATACATTGACTAATTTACTTATCACAGTAACTAGTGAGAAAGTACTATTGTTGCCTAAATTTTATAAATGAGGATACCACAAGGTTAAATTACAAGGTCACACAGTTTTTAAGAAGAACTGGAATTTGAACTCAATATTCCAGCTGTAGAATCCATGTTTGGGAAACTGAGCCTCAGAGATGTTGTATGATACGCACAAAATTATCTTTCTGGTCTTGATTTCTGGGTCTAGAGTCCAGATATGTTTAACTATAGTCTTATTCATTTTGTTATTGGTGTTTGTTTTGTTGAGGAGACACTTATCATCCTAGTGAAACAAAAGGTTTCCTTGTCCCCCTCGCAGGGCGTGTGATGGGGTGTGGCTCGCTTCTTCAGTGCCCTGATGCTCAGATCTCTAGGGGAGCATACAGACAGGCACGCTGTGGGGCTTCAATGCCGTGGCAGTGTCTAGGGGTGAGTGTTTACAGCTGATGTCCCAGAGGGCAGGTGTTACAGGGTACTCTTTTAGTTTGCCATTTATATGCAGCTTGTGTTAACCAGCTCAATTAGACCCCCTTCCTTATTAGGAGAACAGAGGGATTTCTGTATTCCAAGGTTTCTTGCCTTGGTGTACCAGAAGAATCAGATCACATGTGGGCTTGAAGAATGAGTGCAAGGTTTTATTGAGTGGAAGTAGCCCTCAGCAGATGGGGCAGCCATAAGGGAGATGGTTTTCCCCTGGAGTCCGGCCACCCAGCGGCCATTCCTCTTCAACTGCTCTGGCCAAACTCTGCATTGTTCAGTCAGTTGATGGCATGCTGGCCTGTGAGTGCCTGTCGGCATGCTCTTCCGTTAATGTGTTCCTTATGACATCCAGCTACATCTGTGTGTGCCTGCTAGGGTCTCGGGTTTCCAAAGGCACAACATGGGGGTGTGGCAGGCCAGGGTGGTCTTGGAAAATGCAACATTTGGGCAGTAAGGCAGGAGCGCCTGTCTTCACCTAGGTCCATGGGGGTGCAGCCCTAGCTAGGGGCCATGCCCTCTCTACCCTGCACTCCCCTGTCCACGCTTCTGTTTCATTTAAAGGGACCACACTCTTCCTTTCCCAGCACTCCCGTATCACTAGCTATTATTCAAAGAAAACATGTGTGGGGCCAGAAAGAGAAATGAAATTAAACAGTTTTAATTTGTATTATTTAAGGGTAAAATTGGCTTGAACTGCCAGGATAACAATCTGAAGTTCACATTTTCCTTAGAACCCTCTCTAACCTTAATGATGCATTTCCTCTCGCCCTTTGATCAAAGGCAATAATCAGGAACGAGCTAAAATATAGTTGTCCCATCCTTTCCAGAGTTCAGTCTCAGCACACCCAAAGCCTCCATTTCTTCTGCGTTCAAGGAGCCCATGTAAAATTAAAGTTTATTTTACATGCTGCCCATTCTCATTGCCTACTCTTCCCAAATAAGTTCCTTATGATAGAAATAAGCCCACTGGATTAGCAGGAGAGTGGTTTCAGGGCCCCTG
The DNA here is from genome assembly GCF_002776525.5 of Piliocolobus tephrosceles. Taxonomy (NCBI): domain Eukaryota; kingdom Metazoa; phylum Chordata; class Mammalia; order Primates; family Cercopithecidae; genus Piliocolobus; species Piliocolobus tephrosceles. The sequence goes on along the minus strand of NC_045446.1, from coordinate 22,639,633 downwards.
GCATTTCATCAAGGAGCGGCAGTTTTTCAGTTTTGCTTTTGGAGTGCTATTTTCCCACAGACAAAAATAAACAGAAGAGGTGCTTTCCTGAAAGATGCTTGATGAACACTTTCATTTCCAGCCCTTTGTTTAGACAGACAAATCCGATTCAGTTTACTTTTGTTGAGTGACACTAAGCTGCTTTTTGGAAACTTTTGCAGTCTCAATTATCTGCGATCTAATAATGCCACCTTTTCAGAAACCCTGGCCAGAGGACACACAAACTTGTGGTCAACACTCACATTGGGAACATTCAGGTTCCTTTATAGGAGTCCCTTGCCATTTTTCCTTAGAGGAAAATGCCTGAATACTCTGAATGCAAAAGATAGCTCAGAGTTTGCTATATTTCCTCTTATAATGGTGATTGCATTCCACTTCTGGGTTGTGTTTACCTAAGGTTAAAAATGTGCTAAATGAATTAAAATCACCTGAGATACTTACCATCCGAATGACTTGGAGTCCTATAAGTAAAATCAAATACGATTAATCAATTAATTATTAGGAAAGACTCTTTGTGAGTAGATGGATTTTTAATTTTTTTTTTCCTGTAGCTTTCAAGGACATTAAGTAACTTACATCAGGTTCTAATTGAAATGTTAGCCAGTTGGTCATACAGGTAAAACAGGTTAATTATCAGGTGGTAGCTGAATAATTACCTAGCAATTGCCATCTTAGATTAGTTATAATTATTTTGGCCCTCTTCACCAAAACACAGACTGTCCTTGATAATTACTTACAGATTCACTGAGCATTATTAACAGGGGGACTGTTAAAGGTTGAAAACAAATGGTAATTATAGTCTAAAATCAAAAGAAATAAAATAAGGTCCACATAGCTCTCTGCAAATTTAGTGAGGCCTTTGCTTAGACATGTTGCATTTTGTTTTATTTTACATAGCATATGGGAAAATACTGAAAGCCTTGAATTGATTATTTACATTCAGTGGTTCCTCCGAGAAAGAATAAGGAGGAACGAAAGACAAACAGGGAAGGACAGATGCTGGGCAGGGTAGAAAAAAAGGAGAGCAGGGAAGAAGAGAGATGATACGTACTGATAGCAAGAAAGTTGGTAATATGGAATTCAAAGGATAGAATAAAGTGTTATTAAAATAATAGTAAAAAAGACAAAATAGTCTAGTAGGCTGAATGTTTACATCCTGATGCCTGGAGCCTATGAATGTCATTTTATGGCTGAAAAGGACTTTGCAGAAATGATTATGTTAAGGATCTTGAGATGGGGAGAATATCCTTGAGTAACTGGGTGGACCCAAAATGCAATCGCATGTATCTTTATGAGTGAGAGGCAGAGAGGGATTTGGCACAGACAGAGGAGGGAGGGGCATTGTGATCATGGAGGCAGAGATGAGAATAATGTATCCACAAGCCAAGGAAGGCCAGCGTTCTAGAGGCTGGTGTTCTAGAGGAAGCACGGCCCTACCTAAGCTTTGATTTTGTCTTAGCGATACTGATTTTGGCCTCCTGGCCTGGGGGACTCTAAGGGAATGAATTTGTGGTGTTGTACACCATTAAGTATGCAGTAATTTGTTACAGCCACCATAAAAAGCTAACATAGTCATTTAGCCATTCACAATTTTAATTTATTGCGTATTTTTGCCAGGGGCTGCTCTGAACACCAGGAAAGGAGAGAAAAGGGGTGCTAAGTGAGGAGAAAGATGAGCAAAACAACAATAAGATTATTTCAAACAGCAGTAGGGTCTAAGAAATATATGAACAGAGAAATCAGAAATAATATGAGAGGGGGAAGGGGCATGATTTGAGCCAGTCATGTGAGAATATCGTATTTACTTTTTTGAAATCGTCACCACTTTTTCGTCTCAAAATAACCTTTCAAGATGAGAGTTATCCATATTGGGAAAAGAAATCAGTCTTACAGGGCCAAAATATCTGACCTAAGTTTACAGTGTTGTGAGTAGTAAAACTGGGGTTCAAGTTCAGGTTGATCTATGCTAAAACTTAAACTCTTCCCATGTGAGGTGCAAATAGAAAGAACCATTGCACAGCATGGATTAAACTGCCACAGAAAGTTTTTCCAACTATTTCTAGTGAAGATGTTGCATTTTCTATTTAGACCTACATTATTTAACACATCATGTTGCCCAGGTCATAATGCATGAAGTTCTTGAGGTCATCAACAGCCACCGGTTTATACAGGAGACCTCATGATTTTAAGAGCAAAACCTGCTCCTCCTGGATAAATGAGATTTCAATTTGACTATTATCAACCAAAAGATTCACCTTCTTTCCCCTCAGTTCGACTCAGCTAAGAGTCAAAGAATCTCCCCCAAGAATCTCCTAACACATAAGTGAAACTATTATATGCAGATGACTGGGGCAGGCAGGTCAATGCCCTAGAGTGAACAGAGAAAAATGAGTTCTACTGCTGAAGGCCTGAAGAATCCTAATTTGATATTTAGGGCCTTTGGCTTGATTGGGCTATGGCAAAAGAGAAGATTCTGCTCTGTTGTGTCAGTTTTCAGAACCCAGGGAACGACTGGCTGCCAGGCAAAGGCCTGACTGACTTGTAACCAGCAGGAAAGAGCCACAGCACAGCGCTCACATGGTGATTGTTAACGGTAGAGCCAAGCTGGCTACAGAGACTCCCGGGGGAAGCCTACAAGCCTGTCAGTGCTTGTCAGTGTCGCTGTGACAACTAAATGCTCAGGAAGGAGCTGCAGAAAAGAAGAGTAGCAGATAACAAGGCCACCTTGAGAAGTCCTATATTTTGAGCACCTAGGGAATACCACGAAGGAAACGGGATGATGTGCTCTGCATTCCCAGCATTTCTCCCAAGAATATGTTTCTATACCACAGATGAAACATGTACACCTCCCCAAAAATCCTGCCAGAGTTATGAAAAGGTTTTAGAAAATGAAATTTTTATTATAGACTATGTTCCTTTTAGAAAAGTAAAAACTTGCGGGCACGGTGGCTCACGCCTATAATCCCAGCACTTTGGGAGGCCAAGGTGGGTGGATCATGAGGTCAGCAGTTCGAGACCAGCTTGGCCAATGTGGTGAAACCCGATCTCTACTAAAAATACTAAAATTAGCTGGGCATGGTGGCGTGCATCTGAAGTCCCAGCTACACAGGAGGTTGAGCCAAGAGAATCGCTTGAACCTGGGAGGCAGAGGTTACAGTGAGCCAGGATTGCATCACAGCACTCCAGCCTGGGCAACAGAACAAGACACCATCTCAAAAAAAAAAAAAAAAAAGGAAAAGAAAAGAAAAGTAAAAACAGTAACAATAGCAATGGCAAAACAATAGCTAGCATTCATTCTGTAATTCCATGTGCCAGGCTCTGTTCTAAATGCTTTAGGTGTATGAACTCATTTAATTCTCATAACAGCCCCATGCAGTTGATACTACTCTTATCTCCTTCTGTATTTCAGAAGAATGAAAATGTGGCACACAGCTAAAAGAAAAGTGCCATTAACCTCAAAAGGATTTAGCCAGGGATGAAGCCAGAGTGCATGATTACCTTCACTGAGAGGCAAAGTAGTTTTCAAGAAAGACTATGCATCGAGGCAAACCACCTGAACTGGAATCCTAGTTCAACAATATATTAGTTGGATAACCTTGAGAAAAAATGTCTAATCTTTTTAAGACTCCATATTCTTATCCATAAACATTGAGATAAGAATGCTTTCTTTGCATAATTGTTGGAAAGGGCAATGAAATACCATAAGTAAAGCACTTAGAACAATTTGCGATAGATGGACGGTTCTCCACAAATGGTCATTAAAGCATTTAATCAGAGACACATAGGCAGAGTCTTGTTATCTAAAGCCAAACTTCTGTCAGTTTCAGTTTGTTCATTTTTTTTCTTTATTTTTTATTTTTTTTCCTGAGATGGAGTTTTGCTCTTGTTGCCCAGGCTGGAGTGCGATGGTACCATCTCTGCTCACTGTAGCCTCTGCCTCCCAGGTTGAAGCAATTCAGCCTCAGCCTCCCCAGTAGCTGGGATTACAGTGTGTGCCACCACGCTCAGATAATTTCAGTATTTTTAGTAGAAACGGGGTTTCACCATGTTGGCCAGGCTAGTCTCAAACTCCTGACCTCAGGTGATCCGCCTGCCTCGATCTCCCAAAGTGTTGGGATTACAGGCATGAGCCACCATGCCCAGCCTGCTGATTTCTAAAATGGAGACATTGAAGCTTTCATTATAGACTCTGTAAAATATTTATACTTGACCATTTGTTTTGAAACAATTTGTAAAATACCAGGCCCTGATGAAATATTGGATAACCTCTATGATATGATTCTACTGTCTTTAAAATGGGAATAAAAAGTACTTGGTTGTGAGGTTGGGGTTGTGGAGACTGGATACTGGATGAGTAACATGTAGCAGAACTAGCACAGTGCCAGGTACATAGTCTGCTGAATTTATGTCAGTTCTCATTTTAAAGTAATAGTGATTACTGAAGAATTGATGCCTAGCATGCATAGCTTAATCTCCAGATTAAGATTTCTTTATTAATTGTTGGGTTTTTTTCTTTTCCCAAAGAAGTATATAAGTGCACTAGCCATCAGTGAAACTACTGCCTCGTTAAAGATCTTCTTGCAACTGGACGTCAGTAAGGCAATATTTGGCAAAGCTTTAGCTATCTGGTCAATTTTCTCAGAGGGAAAAAAGAATGAGGCAGTCCCTGGAGGACATTATTACACAAGATTGTTAAACCTGCTCATCTTCTGACTTCTAGGAAGGAGCATGACAAGTCACAGCTGAAAAAAAAGATGAGTAGGGAGCAGGTGCTTTTTTGTAAATAATTCATGGACCATCCCACTGCACAGCAGCTAATTTGAGGTAGTTGGGAGAAGATTACTTTGGATTGTTTAAAAAATACAAAAACACTCTCTGTCAGCTGACTGAGTCTGCCAAAATCTAGGTCATACTGATATTCAGCTGAAGAAAGACATCCACCGTTAGTATGCTTGCTACTTGCTGGGTTGATAATCCCCAGATGCAGCTTTTAGAAAAATCAATAATCACATGTAATAGTCTTTGGTAGCCCAACCTGCTCTTCAAAACCAGCTAATGGGCTGAGTGCCTGTGATGTGGATAAAGTTAGAAACAACTCATTACTGGAAGAGATCATGTTGAGAAGTCTTGGCCACTGGCTTTTTATGACAGCAGCTCAAGGGAATCTCTAAGCTTGCTGAAATGCTACATAGTATGTGACTCCATCAGTCCCCATAAAGGACTAATTAAACCAAGGAAGAACAAAATACATGTGAACAAGAAGATGTCTTTTCATAAAACTAGGACCTCAGTTCTTCTACCTGAAGTGGCATCTCTGATTTTCCAAATACCATATTTGAGTAGGACTTATGATGCAGCATAGCACAATTAAAGGAGCTATTATCTATTGTCTGGTTGAAATGTAATAGTAGATGCAATAAAACTACAATAACATTCTTCTGTTTCAGTTCTCATATCCACATATCCATTTTAAGTAGGAATAAACCAGACAGATACAGGAGGTACTGGCCCAAATTCACATAGTTTGTGAATAACAGAGCTAAGACATGAATAAATAGGATCCTGATGTTCTTTCCACTAGAGTATTTGCTAAATCCTTAGTGATCACTTCAGTCATATAGCTTATTGTACACATGTTCAGACACTGGCTGAAAGTATTTAAATGACTTCCCTAAGTTCCACAGGTTGTTAGACAAGGGTTTCTCATAGACCTCAGACAATTGGTGTTTTACAGGGTGCATCCACTAGTCTCCTTTGGAGACAGTTCTCCTTTCATTATGTATATCAAACCACCTCCAAAATACCAGGATTCCTTCTAAGACTATGAGTCATGTCAGATTCAGACATTTCACTATTCAGGGGAACTAACGAAACTAATTCTAAGCTGGTGAGAGTACAACATAAATATTATGAACATTTCTAGCTACTACTTGATAAAATAAATTGGAGTGTGCCCAGGAGACTGCCAAGAATGGTGAGGGTGACTCAGAGAGTGACAATATGAGGACCAAGTTGAATGAATTAGGAAAATCCTCATTCTGGAGTAGACTTTTCAGAAACTGAGAAAGGAATTAATAGTGGTCCTTTCAAAGAAGGATTAACATCATCCTTCATGTCTCTAATTTTTAGGAATCCATGAAACAAGAATGTTTCAGAAAGATAAATTTGAACTCATTATAAGGAAAAATGTTCTAATATCAGGATCATCTATACATACCTCAAGAGTAAGCAGAGAGGTACAGGAAATAAACCACTGAACCCAGAGAGAGGGATCAACCACTAATGATTATGCAGCCATAAGCTGGTCATTTATCTCTCGGCCTTGGTTTTCTTCTTTTGCAAAAGGGTGGTGTTGGGAAAGCTCTTTAGGGTTACTTCCTGATCTAAAATTTTAATCGTAAATGTAGTAATTAAGGTGTTTGCACAGAAGGCAGACTATGACATGTCAGAAGTGTTATAGGGGATTTAACCATCAAATGCACACTGGAATTAAAATTAATTTAAGTTTTTTATAACTCTGGAATTGATAGAACCCAAACTGAAACTAGATCCTTAACCCCTACTTTAATGAGATATTAACTAAAGCATAATTGACCATTTGTATTTATCATCTAAATCTTAACAGTTAAAATGTTTAATAAAGAGAGGAGAAGGAAGAGGAAGAGAGCAGAAAGAACAGAAAATGTTGCTTTCTTTGCATAGATTATTAGATGCAATTATGTCCATGTGTTAATATACTCTACGATTCTTGAGGCAGAGTCAATTAAGATAATGTGTGACACACAACATGTGACTTGGTAAGTACAGACATAAAGAACAATTACAATTATATCAAACTGTTCTAGTGATGACATACTAAAAATCCTGCTGGGTACAGGCATCACAGTGTGTATCAATAAAATCCCAGCACGGGACACTGGATTCTGCCACCAAAAATTCTGCAATTTCTGCACCTGGAACTTTCATATAGAGACAAGTTCTGCTGCTCTTTGTCTCTTACACTGATTCTGTGTATTCCATTCTCTTTTGCATCGCCAATTCTGATTTAAAGTCCAGGGAAGATATGTCTGACTGTGAGAATTAGATACACTCTTGTTTCTATTTGCCAGGGAGGCTGATAAAATAAGTCTCTGGCATTTTCAGTTTCTAAGATGAAGGAAAAGTTCTACCTCACAACAGTATGCCTTAACTACAAAGAGGAAGAGTGAAGTTTTGTAATACGGCCGAGTAGAAGAAGCTAGTATGCATTGCTCTCATGGAGAGAAGAAATATTCGCAAATAAACACTGGATCTTCAACTGAAACAGCCAGGTGGACACATTGAGGTTCATCTAGAAAACAACTGGACCCACGGAGAATGGAGAGGGGCAAGACGGGATGGCTGCCCACATGGGAGTAGCACAGAGCCAGGGAAGGCACCCTCACCCTGGGAAAGGGTGAGTGAGAGTCCCTGGGGATCCATACTTCTGCCATGGACCTTTGCAACCCTGGCTCAGGAGATTCCCTGTGAGCCTCCCCACTGGGGCCTCTAGACTGACACAGACAGCTACGTGAAGTTTGGGCACAGCTGCTGCTCAGACATACATGGAGTCTTGGGAGCCTTGGATCCTTGGGCATCCCTGCGTTAGCAGCTGCAGCTCTGACAATGGGGGAGGTCAAGCTCCTTCACAAGATCCCAGGAAAGGGGCTGAATCCAAAAGACTGAGCCATGATAAAATGCAGGCTCCACTTCCACTGTGTCTCACAGGATAAGGCCCACTGGCCTGGGGCGCTAGCATGGCCACACCAGCCCTGTCTGGGCTCTGGGGCCGGTAGCTGGTCTGCAATTCCCTAGCAGGTAGTGGGTTTGCAGCTCCCAGAAGGGGCGGCAGGCCACAATTTTGCTGCTTTGCTGCTCTAGCTTCTGTCGCCCTCAGGTTCTGGACAGTATGTGGTGATTAGGGAGTGGGGAGGATCTCCAGTACAATGCTGTCGCCTCAAGGAAAAACAGCCAGACTATTTTCTACATGGGTCCCTGTTCCTGATTCTCCTCACTTGGTGGGACCTCCCAACCTGGGACTTCACCACAACTTCTGTGCCCCCATCTGAACACTTAGAGGCAGATCTGCATTTCTCAAAGGAGGGAAAACCAAAAGCAGCCCACAGCCCCTCCACCATTGCAGCTGCAGCGGTTCCACCCTAAGCACCCTCAGACTGTGGAAGGAACAAAGAGCCTGATCACTACACCTCCAGCACACCACATTCATCATATGGTAAGGAGCCCAGTCCCTCTTCCCTTTGCGCTCTCCACTCCCCACTCTTTACCAGGCAAGGCCCCCTGGCTCAGGACCACAGAACAGCTGCCCCAGCCTCAGCTGAGCCTATCCACTAGTAGTGGCTCTGTGTTTCCCTGGAGAGGGGCTCTCAGAGCAACTGAGAGTCCCTCTGCCACTGCTGTTCTTGTTCTAGGAAAAAACAAAGAGGCTGAGGGTTTCACCCTTGCTTTCAGCACACCACAGTCACCATACAGAGAAGACCCCAGTCTCTCCTCCCTGTGAGCCCTAATGAAGTGGAGCCTTCAGCTTAGGCCAGCAGCACAAACACCCTCCCCACTGGCTGAACATCCCTAGTAGCAGCAGCTCCACGTTTCTCTGAGCTACCACTGCCAGAGGCAATCAAGAGCTCCTCTGCCACTGCCACTGCAGTGATACTGCACTTGCCACCTTCTGAATAAAGAAGGAACTCAGACCATGAGTGCTTTAGCCAGACCTCCAGCAAGCTGCAGTTGCCCTGAGGAGAGGAGGCTAGTCTCTCTCCTCCATGACTCCCTAACCCCTCCTGCTCTCTACAAGGCAGGGCTCCCCCAGCTTGAGCCCACAGCACAGCCGCCCCACCCCAGGCAGATTGCACTGATTGATAGCAGCTCTGCATCTCTCTAGAGTGGAGTTCCAAGTGACAAGTGAAAGGCCCTTTGCCACAAACATTCCCAAGGTACCTTCCTCTGCTGCATCCAAGCTGGGGAAGGAATATAAAGCCTGAGCTCACCCCAGAGCTGTGCTGTGCAGCCTGGGAGTGCCAAGATGAGATATGCAGCCAACACTCGAGTGGGAGAAGAGCCCACACTTCCAGAGAACTGAGAAAAAGCACAGCTGCAATTGTAAGGACGTACAGGGGAGCCACACGCCTGAGCAAGAACTTATATGGAGGCCATTATTCTTAAGTGCCATCTACTGGATTAAAGCCTAAACTTCAACATCAAAAATACTTTGCTAATATAGCCCCCTGTGAAACCACAGATTATAATTCAGCTACAGATAAAGACCTGGAAGAAAGCCTTGACCCTCTGAAAACATCCAGAAGTCTACTGACTTTATTCAAGTTACACTGCAATTAAAGGAACGTCAGCCCATACAGATGAGAAAGAATCAGTGCAAGAACTCTGGCAACTCAAAAGGCCAGAGTGTCTTCTTTACTACAAATGAATACACTAGTCTCCCAGCTTGGGTTCTTAACCAAGCTGAAATGACAGAAATAGCACAGAATATGGACTGGTAAAAAAGATCATCAAGATTCAGAACAAAGCTGAAACCTGATTCAAGGAATCTAAGAGTTACATTAAGACAATATGGCCATTATAAGAAAGAACCAAACTGATCTGAGAGAGTTGAAAAATAATCTACAAGAATTGCATAAAACAATTGCAATATTAACAGCAGAGTAGAACAAACTGAGGAAAAACACATCAGAGCCTGGTACTGGTTCTCCAAACTAACTCAAGACAAAACTAAAGAAAGATGAATAAAAAAGAATGAACAAAACCTCCAAGAAATATGGAATTATGTAAAGGCACCAAATTTATGCCTCACTGGTATCTCCAAAAGAGATGGGGATAAAGCAAGCAACTTGCAAAACATATTTCAGGATATTCATGAAAACTTCCCCAAGCTTGCTAGAAAGGCCAACATTCAAATTCTGGAAATGTAAAGAATCTCTGTGAGATACTAAACAAGAAGAGAATCCCCATAATCAACATAATCATCAACACATAATCATCAACTTCTCCAAGGTTGAACTTACAGAAAAAATTGTTAAAGGCAGTTAGAGAGAAGAGGCAGGATACCTACATAGGGAGCCCCATTAGGAGAACAGCCAGAAGAGATTATGGCCTGTAGTCAGCATTCTTAAGGAAAAGAATTTCCAACAAAGAGTTTCATATCCAGCCAAACTAAGATTCATAAGTAAAGGAAAAATAAGATCCTTTTCAGAAAAGCAAATGCTCTGGGAACTCATTACAACCAGACCTATCTTACACAAGGTCCTGAAAAGAACACTAAATATGGAAAGAAAAGATCATTACCAGCCACTACAAAAACATACTTAAGCACACAGACCATTGACTCTTGAAAGAAACAACACAAACAAGTCTGCATAATAGCCAGCTAACACCAGGATGACAGGATCAAATCCACACATACTGATAGGAACCTTAAATGTAAATGCACTAGCCCCAATTAAAAGGCATGGAGTGGCAAGCTGGATAAACAATCAGAACCCAACGGTATGCTGTCTTCAGGAGGCCCATCTCACATGCAAAGATACCCATAGGCTCAAAATAAAGGGATCTACAAAGGTCTACTAAGCAAATGGAAACAAAAAAAGCATGGGTTGTCATTCTCATTTAATAAAGAAACAGACTTTCAACCAATAGAAATCAAAGAAGACAAAGAAAAACATTACATAATGGTAAAAGGTCCAATTCAACAAGAAGACCTGGCTATCTAACATATATACACACCCAACATAAGAGTATCCAAATTCATAAAACAAGTTTTTAGAGATGTAAAATGAGACTTAGATTTCTACATAATAATAGTGGAATATTTCAATATCCCATTGACAGTATGAGACAGATCATAAAGGCAGAAAAGAAACAAAGATATTCAGGACCTGAATTCAACACTTGACCAAATGAACCTAACAGACATCTACAGAGCTCTTCACCCCAAAACAAAAGAATATGCATTTTTTCTGATCACCAAATGGCATATATTCTAAAACCAAACACAATTTGACATAAAACAATTCTCAGCAAATTCAAAAGAACTGAAATCATACCAACCACACTCTCAGACCAAAGCACAATAAAAATGGAAATTAATACTAAGAAAATTACTCAAAACCATACAATTTCTTGGAAATTAAATAACCTCCTCCTAAATGACTTTTCAGTAAACAATTAAATTAAGGCAGAAATCAAGAAACTCTTTGAAACTAATGAGAACAAAGATACAACATATCAGAATATCTGGGACATAGCTAAGGTGGTGTTATGAGGCAAGCTTATAGCACTAAACTCCCACATCAAAAGGTTACAAAGATTTAAAATTAAATTCCTAAATTCAGAAGTAGAGGAACTAGAGAAACAAAAACAAACCAACTCTCCAGCTAGCAAAAGACAAGAAATAACCAAAATCAGAGCTGAACTGAAGGAAATTGAGAGCCAAATACCACACAAAACATCAATGTTTCCAGGACTTAGTTCTTTGAAAAAAGTAATAACGTATGTAGAGTACTAGCTAGACTAATAAAGAAAAAAAGAGGGAAGATCCAAAACCACCATCAGAAATGACAAAGGGGAAGTTACTAATGACCCCACAGAAAACAAACAAACAAACAAAAAACCCTCAAAGAACACTATGAACACCTCTATGCATAAGAACTAGAAAATCTAGAAGAAATGGTTAAACTCCTGGATACATACAACCTCCCAAGACTGATCCAGGCATAAACTGAATTGCCAAAAAGAACAATAATGACTTCCAAAATTGAATCAGTAACAGAAAGCCTACAACTAAAAAAAAAATTCCCAGGACCAGATATATATATGTACAACCACACTCTACCACATGTATCCATGTATCAAGAAGAGCTGGTACCATCCCTACTGAAATTATTGCAAAAAATTATGGAGGGGGAACATCTCCTTGAATTAGTCTGTGAGGATAGACTCATCCTGATACCAAAACCTGTCATAAATACAACAAAAAAAGGGAAACTTCAGGTGTATATCCTTGATGAGCATAGATGCAAAACTCCTCAACAAAATGATAGCAAAATAAATTCAGCAGCACGTGAAAAAGCTAATCCACCAAAATCAAGTAGGCTTTATCCTTAGGATGCAAGTTTGGTGCAGTATACATAAATCAAAAGATGTGATCCACCACATAAACAAAATAAAAAGCAAAAGCAACATGTTCCTTTCAAGAGATGCAGAAAAGGCTTTCAATAAACTTCAACATCCTTCTATGTTAAAGACTCTCAGCAAACTAGGCATTGAAGGAACATACTTCAAAACAATAAGAACCATCTATGACAAACCCACAGCCAACATCATACTGAATGGGCAAAAGCTGTAAGCGTTCCCCTCAAAAACCAGAACAAGATAACGATGCCCTCTGTCACCACTTCTGTTCAGTACAGTATTAGAAAGTCCTGGCCAGAACAATCAGGCAAGAGAAAGAAATACAAGGCATCAGGCTGGGAACGGTGACTCACGCCTGTAATACCAGCGCTTTGGGAGGCCGTGGTGGGCAGATCACTTGAGGTCAGGAGTTTGAGACCAGCCTGGCCAACATGGCAAAACCCTGTCTCTACTGAAAATACAAAACTTAGCCGGGTGTGGTGGTACATATCTGTAGTCTCCAGCTACTCAGGAGGCTGGGGCGGGAGAATTGCTTGTACCTAGGAGGCGCAGGTTGCACGCCAGTGCACTCTAGCCTGGGTGATGGAGCAAGACTCCGTCTCAAAAACAAAAACAAAAACAAAAGGAAATACAAGGCATCCAAACAGGAAGAAAGTCAAACTATCTCTGTTTGCAGATTATATGAATACATACCTAGAAAACCCCATAGTCTCTGCTCAAAAGTTCCTTGATTTGATAAACAACTTCAGCAAAGTTTCAAGAACTTTGCTTCATTTAATAAACAACTTCAGCAAAGTTTCAAGAGCTTCAGGAACAGATAACCAAATACCACATGTTCTCACTTGTAAGTTGAAGCTGAATAATGAAAACACATGGACTCAAAGAGGGGAACAACAGATGCCCTGGGCATACTTCAGGGTGGAGGGTGGGAAGAGGGAGAGAAACAAAAACTACGCATCAGATACTATGTCTATTACCTGGGCAGTGAAACAACCTGTATACCAAACCTCCACTGACCCGCAGTTTACCTGTATAACAAACCTGCATATGTACTCCTGAACTTAAAATAAAAGTTGAAAATTGAAAGAGGAATCAGATATTAAACAACCAAAAAATGATGAATATGCGTTGCAGTCATGAAAGCTAAAGAAAGTTAAAGTTTTAAGAAAAATAAAATGGTCAATGGTGTCAAGTGCTGCAGAGGCCAAGTGTGCAAAAACTGAGTTGATGCTTTTGAATTGTGCTAATAGAAAGTTACTAAAACATTTTTATTTATTTATTTATTTATTTTTTTGAGACGGAGTCTCACTCTGTTGCCCAGGCTGGAGTGCAGTAGCGCTATCTCGGCTCACTGCAAGCTCTGTCTCCTGGGTTCACACCATTCATCTGCCCCAGCCTCCTGAGTAACTGGGACTACAGGCACCCCGCACCGTGCCCGGCTAATTTTTTTTGTGTTTTTATTAGAGACGGGGTTTCACCGTGTTAGCCAGGATGGTCTTGATCTCCTGACTTTGTGATCCACCCACCTGGGCCTCCCAAAGTGCTGGGATTGCAGGTGTGAGCTACCATATTAAAATCTTTTATGAAGATTGTTTTTGCAGAGTGTTGGGATCAGAAGCTAGATGTTGTGGGTAAGAAATGAGTGCAACCTCTGATGGCGAGTGATGATGAGCAGTTTTTCATGTGTCTGTTGGCTGTATGAATGTCTTCTTTTGAGAAATGTCTGTTCATATCCTTTCCCCACTTTTTGATGGGGTTGTTTGCTTTTTTCTTGTATATTTGTTTGAGTTCTTTGTAGATTCTGGAAATTAGCCCTTTGTCAGATGAGTAGATTGCAAAAATTTTCTCCCATTCTGTAGGTTGCCTGTTCACTCTGATGGTAGTTTCTTTTGCTGTGCAGAAGCTCTTTAGTTTAATCATATCCCATTTGTCAATTTTGGCTTTTGCTGCTGTTGCTTTTGGTGTTTTAGACATGAAATCCTTGCCCATGCCTATGTCCTGAATGGTACCACCTAGGTTTTCTTCTAGGGTTTTTATGGTATTAGGTCTAACATTTAAGTCTCTAATCCATCTTGAATTAATGTTTGTATAAGGAGTAAGGAAAGGATCCAGTTTCAGCTTTCTACTTATGGCTAGCCAATTTTCCCAGCACCATTTATTAAATAGGGAGTCCTTTTCCCATTTCTTGTTTCTCTCAGGTTTGTCAAAGATCAGATGGCTGTAGATGTATGGTATTATTTCTGAGCACTCTGTTCTGTTCCATTGGTCTATATCTCTGGTTTGGTACCAGTACCATGCTGTTTTGGTTACTGTAGCCTTGTAGTATAGTTTGAAGTCAGGTAGCGTGATGCCTCCAGCTTTGTCCTTTTGACTTAGGATTATCTTGGCAATGCGGGGTCTTTTTTGGTTCCATATGAACTTTAAAGCCGTTTTTTCCAATTCTGTGAAGAAACTCATTGGTAGCTTGATGGGGATGGCATTGAATCTATAAATAACTTTGGGCAGTATGGCCATTTTCACGATATTGATTCTTCCTATCCATGTCTGAGCCCAAAATCTCCTTAAGCTGATAAGGAACTTCAGCAAAGTCTCAGGATACAAAATTAATGTGCAAAAATCACAAGCATTCTTATACACCAGTAACAGACAAACAGAAAGCCAAATCATGAATGAACTTCCATTCACAATTGCTTCAGAGAGAATAAAATACCTAGGAATCCAACTTACAAGGGATGTAAAGGACCTCTTCAAGGAGAACTACAAACCACTGCTCAGTGAAATAAAAGAGGACACTTACAAATGGAATTTTTACTGTCTTAATGGTGACTTGCTGATAAACGTACTTAAATGTAAACTAAATTAATTTATTAACCTTTTTCTTTATGATTAATGCTTTCTGTTTCCCAATAAAAAAAGTCCCTACCCTAACGTCATTATAATGTCTCTATTATAATTTATTTACAGTTTTGTCTTTCACTTTAGTTCTATAATCTACTTAGGGTTGTGTTTGTAAATGGTGTATGGTTGTACTTCATTATTTTCCATAGCACCATTTATTGAAACGGCCATATTATCCCTATTGTTTTGCATTGCAAATTTCATAAATTTATTGTATATGAAATGTCCTTATGTAGTTGATTATTTTGGAGGACTTTCTATCCTGTGCCATTTGCTTATTTATCCAGCCTTACACTAATATCATGATTTTTATAAACTGTAACTTTATAGTAAATATTAATATTTGGTAAAGCAAATAATCCCAGTATGATCAACTTCTTTAGAAGTGTCTTAGCTATTATGGATGTTTTAAAGTTCCATATATATTAGTTTACTATGTGCTATAAAATATTACTATAAACTTAGTGGCTTAAAGCAATACACACATATATTTCCTTATAGCTCTGGAGCCAGAAGTCCAAAATCATTCGTGTTGGGCCAAAATCTACCTTTCTGAAGGCTCATATTTCCTCCAGAGGCTCTAGGAAAGAAACAGTTTCGTGCTTTTTCCAGCATCTGAAGTTGCATTTCCTGCATTCAAACAGAGTGGCCGTATCATTCCAGTCTACCTCTAAGATCACATTGTCTTCTTGTTTTCACTGTAAAATCTCCCCTGACTCCCATTTGTAAGGATAATTGCAATTAGATTTACACCCAGCTAAATAATCCAAGCTAATTTCCCCACTTCAAAATCCTTAATTTGATTGTTTCTGTAAAAAATGTTTTTCCATACAAGGTGATATTTACAGGTTCCAAGGGATTAGGACCACGATATCTTTGGGCACCATTATTCAGCCTATTATACCACATATCAGATCATAATCATTCTCCTTTCTTTCTTTTTCATTGATATACTTTTTTTGCTTTATGTTTCAGTTATATATATGTGTGTATATATATATATAAAACAAAGAATGTATATATAGGTACATACATAGTTTTTTGAAGATATATATACATGCATATAAACATGTATACATATACATGTATGTGTACATATTGCATTTCATAATTTAATTTTTGGGGGTATATATACATATATATACACACACATATATACACATACATATATATATAAAACGAATTATAACCAGAACATATTAAAAGTTACTACAATGCAACAATAAGACAAACACACCAATACAAATTTTTGTATGGATTCTATTTTTTGTATAGTATCATATTTCTTCTACTGGAAAAACTTTTTGAACATTTTTGCTATTCAAATCTACTGAAAATAAATTAGTTTATATTGGTCAAAACACACTATATTCATACTTTGAAAGACATTTTACTGAGTACATAATTCTGGGTTGATAGTTTTATTTTTTTGAAGAACTTTTAAGATAAAATATAGTATCATCTTATATATCTTCTGAGGAAAAGTTTTTTTGTAATACTTATCCTTATTCCTCAGGATGTAATGTGACTTTTTTCTTTGACTTTTTTTCCGTCCAGATTATCTTACTTATCTTGATTTCCAGTATTTTAAATGTAATGTGTTTAGATGTCCTTACTTTTAGTTCTTGCTATTTTTTTCGGCTTCTGTTTTTCTGAGCTTTTTGGATGATGATATAATGTCTTTTATAATTTTTGGAAATGTATCAGTCATTATCTCTTTACATATACCCTCTCTTCTTCTGAAATTCTAATTACAAATGTTATGTTATTTGCTGTTGTCTCACAATTTTGAATGAACTCACCTTTTCTTCTCTACCCTTTTCTCTTTGTGTTTCAATTTTGGTAAGTGCTATTGACATTTCAAGTTAACCAGTTAACCAGTTCTTTCTTCAACCTTATCAAGTTTACTAATTGACTCACTATAGTTATCCAGGACTATTTATGCTGAGCCTCCATAGCAACGGCAAATTGTTGGTACAACTTGTTGCTTTCTATGAGGGTGTGACCTAGGGCTCCCCCTGCCAGTCTGGCCGCAATGAGGGATGATGTGAGGGAGATTCCCGCAATGAGGGGGAGAAATGTGGCTCGTGCAGGTCTCGGTGTAGGGGCTGGGTGAATAGCAGTACTAGTCCAGTTACCGGTGTACCCCAGGAACTTGCCGGCAGTTAGGAGAGTTAACCGGGGAACTAATGTGACAGGAAGACACGGTTGGTAATAGAGGGACCAGATAGGTTCTTAGATAATGTTCCATTACACCAAAAGAATATGCCCAGCGGGGCCCTCAGGTTGGTGTTAGGGGGTGTTACAGTGATGTTGCAGAGCCTGGAGTTGGTGCCTGATAAACAGTAGGGAAACTTCTCCTGACTGGGGTTCAGGTACAGTGGCACATTAAGAATAGGGGCATTCGTGAGATTCTGAAGGTTGTTAGTTTGGGTAGAGGATTCCCATGGCAGAGGGACAGCGGTTAGCGGTGGACGTCCTAGGGTGGCACACAGAAAGCAGCCAGACAAGCTGTGAAGTCCTGTAAGGTTAGCAAGTTCTAATCCTTCTCGTAATAATTCTAACCAGGAGAAAGGATGTAACTCTTGTGTTAGTCTGTCTTCCTGTTGTTGGATATCCCCATGGACCAGGGGCCGTACTTGAACTAGGCCACGCCACAGATAGAGGTGACTGCTAGGCCACATGGAGGAAGAGGAATAGTATACAGCCCCATGTTGAGGCGTGGTCCAGCGGGAGTTCCAAGGGTCCTTAACTATCCAAGTATAGATGCCGCTTCTACCCTGCTGGTAGAAGTTCCACCCGGATCGCTTGTGCCACCCTCTGACTGAGTACATTCTCCAATAACTGTAGGGGCAGCCTGCGTTTTGGTGCCACCAATAGTGTTTACAATTGTTTTTAGTCTGATCAAACTCAAAACATATCATTGGCACCTTTGGTTCGGCTATCTGAAAACCAGTAAAATTTAGCAAAATTGGGTCACTGCACCCTGAGGAGGGGCAATCAGCACTGTCCAATAATTTCCCGGGCTTATGAGGTTGCCCAGGGTGGATTCGGTTTTCATAAAGCCAGAATCTCCAGACAAAGGGATTAGGAACTGGTTTTGTGTTTGCCCCAGTGGCCAGTAGGGCGACTAACGTTAGGGTTAGACTACCTAGCTGCATGTTTGCAGTGAGCTATGCTGCCGGCGCAGGGTGAGTTTTAAGGGGTTGTTCTTAGCTCTGTCCACAGTCCACGTGGTCGGTGCTTCAGTCGCTGCCGTGATTGGTCCAAGAAGGTCGGAGGTCGGGTCCACTGGTGTGACGTGGGTGTAGTGGATCCACGACGCGATGCCTTCTACCTTCAGGGCGGTGGGTGTGGTTAGGAGTACCTGGAGTGGTCCCTTCCACCTGGGTTCTAAGGTCTCTTGTCGGTGTCGCTTAACCAGGACCCAGTCTCCCGGCTGGTACGGATGGGGTGTTGGTGGGGGACCGGTCTCATATAGTTCCTTCAGCTTGGGCCAGATTTCTTGATGAATTTTCTGCAAGGCTTGTAGGGAAAAGAAGAGTTCAGAGACATTTTCTTTTTCAGATTTGAGCAGATCATCTTTTAGGCTGGGAACCAGGGGTGGGGGTCTGCCATACATGATTTCATAAGGGGTAAGACCCAGTCTGTAAGGGGTATTATGGGCCCGGAACAGAGCGTAGGGGAGAAGGACTACCCAATTAGCGCCAGTCTCCATAGTCAATTTAGTTAAGGTCTCTTTTAAGGTCCGATTCATCCTCTCTACCTGTCCTGAACTTTGGGGCTTGTAAGCGCAATGTAGTTTCCAATTTGCCCCAAGGATGGAAGCCAAATCCTGACTTACCTTAGCATCGAAGGCCAGCCCATTATCTGACCCTATCTGGACGGGGAAGCCATACCTGGGGAGGATGTCTTCCAGAATTTTCTTTGCTACAACCTGAGCGGTTTCTCTTTTGGTTGGGAATGCTTCAATCCACCCTGAAAAAGTATCTACAAAGACAAGTAAGTACCGATACCCGTATTTTCCTGGCTTTATCTCAGTAAAATCTACTTCCCAGTAGATATCGGGCCTGGTTCCCCTGAGCCTTGTTCCTGTTGCAGCCTGGGATTGGGGATAGGCGTTGTTAAGCTGGCAGACTTTGCAACTTGTTACGATGCTGCTGGCTGTCTCGGCTATATGTCTGATCTTGAGCTTGGAGCGTCTGATCAGGTTTATCATCCGCCGGGCACCCAGGTGGGTGGTTCAGTGGATGTGTTCCAACACTTGTTGTACTAATTTTTCTGGTAGGATAGTTTGGTCATTAGTATCAGTCCACCACCCATTCTGGATCTGTTTCAGGGGAAGTTTGTCGATCCACTGGACATCTTGTTCTGAGTAATCAGGGAGATATGGCAAGTCCCAGGGGCCTGGATCAGGGAGCTGGAGGGCAAGGAGTTGGCTGGGAGCCTTTGCCACACTCCTTGCAGTTTGGTCTGCCAGAAAGTTGCCTTGAGCAATTGGAGTAGTTGGTTTCTGATGCCCTGGGCAATGTACAATAGCCAATTTTTCTGGTCTCCATAGGGCTGTTAACAGGGCTAGGATCTCTTGCTTGTTTTTTCTCTCTTTTCCTTCAGCCGTTAGTAACCCTCGCTCCCTGTGAATGGCCCCATGTATATGCGCCGTAGCAAAAGCATATCGGCTGTCTGTGTATACTGTCAGTTTCTTCCCTGCTCCTAAGGTAAGAGCTTGGGTGAGTGCTATCAGTTAGGCCTTCTGGGCCAATGTCCCTGGGGGCAGGGGTTCCGCCCAGATTACCTCAGTCTCTGAAGTCACTGCTGCTCCAGCATACCTCTGGCCTTGGTGTATGAAGCTGCTCCCATCAGTGAACCAAACGAGGTCAGCGTCAGGAAGTGGGCGGTCCAGCAGGTCCTCTTGAACTCCGTGCACCTGAGCTAGTATCTCGGTGCAATCATGGAGCGGGGCGTCCAGGTCCGGGTTGGGCAGCAGCGAGGCAGGATTTAAGGTTGTTGGGGGCAGGAAAGTTATCCTGAGAGGGTTTAGTAGTAATCCTTGGTAATGGGTGAGCCAGGCGTTACTTATCCATCGATTAGGTGGCTGTTTGAGTACACCCTCGATGGCATGTGGGGGTACCGACCCGTAATTCTTGACCCATGACAAGTTTATCAGCATCTTGTACCATCAGGGCCGTGGCTGCAATCATTCGGAGACAAGGGGGCCACCCGGCAGCCACTGGGTCTAATTTCTTTGACAGGTAGGCAACTGGCCTCCGCCAGGGGCCTAAGTTCTGAGTTAGCACTGCCTTGGCGACACCCTTGCTCTCATCCACGTGTAAGTGGAAGGGCTTGGTGACATCAGGTAGTCCCAGGGCGGGCGCAGAGAGTAGGGCAGTTTTGATCTGTTGGAAAGCCGACTCGGCTTCTTCTGTCCAATTAAATGGCTGTTGTCCCCATGTTGCCTGATACAAGGGTTTAGCCATCTCTGCGAACCCAGGGATCCATAGTCTACAAAATCCCACCGATCCCAGGAATTCCCTTACTTGTCGGGTGGATTGTGGCCTGGGGATCTGCAGAACAGTCTGCTTCCGGGCGTCTGTTAACCAGCGTTGCCCTCCTCTTAGCAGGTACCCCACTTATGTTACTTCTGGTTTACAGATTTGAGCTTTCTTTGCCGAGGCTCGGTAGCCCAGATCCCCTAGAGCTCGTAAGAGACCCTTGGTCCCTTGGATACAAGCTTCTTGGGTCTCGGCAGCAATCAGGAGGTCATCAACATACTGTAGTAAGGTTATTTCAGGGTGTTTGCGCCGGTACTCACCCAGGTCTTCCTGGAGGGCCTCACTGAACAGGGTAGGAGAGTTTTTGAATCCCTGCGGCAGTCTGGTCCATGTCAGTTGGCTACTTATGCCCCTCTCAGGGTCAGTCCACTCGAAGGCGAAGAGCTTTTGGCTGTGAGGGGCTAAAGGCAAACTGAAGAAAGCATCTTTCAAATCTAAAACAGTGTACCATTGATGTTTAGGGTTTAGGGTACTCAGGAGGGTGTACGGGTTAGGCACAGTTGGATGTAAGTCCATAACCCTCTTATTGACTTCTCTCAAGTCTTGTACAGGTCTGTACTCTCCGCTATTAGATTTCCGTACCGGCAGTAATGGAGTATTCCAGGGCGAGTGACATGGACGGAGGACCCCTTGGTTGAGGAGCTGGCGAATATGTGGTGCAATCCCTTCTTTGGCCTCTAGGGGCATCGGGTATTGGCGTACCCGAACGGGGTCTATCCCAGGCTTGAGTTCAACAAACAAGGCAGGACGGTGTTTTGCTAGTCCTAAGCCCCCCGTTTCCGCCCAAGCTCCTGGATATTGCTGGAGCCAGGTTGCTATGTCCTGGTCAGGGGCCGCTCGCTCCTGGTGGAGCCGGTACTCATCTTCTAGGGTTATAGTCAGGACGGACACGGGTTGATTTTGGGAGTTGGTCACGACAGGCCCCTCAGGGAGGAAATGAATCTGTGCTCCCATTTTAGTTAGCAGGTCTCTCCCTGATAGGGGACCTGCTCTCAGGGGACAGGGGCTCTCAGGGATGACCAGGAAAGAATGGGTTACATTCCTGGCTCCGAGGTTTACTGTTCTGTGAGTCGTCCAGGGGTATTTCTTAATCGCTGTGGCCCCTTGTACCCACGAGGACTTGGAGGATAATTTTCCATTAGTTTTAACTAGGACCAAGTGCTGTGCTCCCGTATCGACCAAGAACTGAACTGGGGACCCCTCCACTTGCAAAGTTACCCTAGGTTTGGGGAGGGGGTCCGAACCCCGTCTTCCCTAGTCTTCGTCTTGAGTGACTAGTATGGGTGTAGGCCTAGGGGGTCCCTGTCCCCGTTGTTTCTTTTTGGGGCAGTCTTTTACCCAGTGGCCAGCCTCCTTACAGTAGGCACATTGGTCTTTGCTCAGATTATCATGTCTGGGGGACTGCCTAGGTTGGGTGTCCTCTGGCTGTAGATGCTCTTTCTGTAATACTGCTGCCAGAACCTTGGTCATTTTTTCAGTGGCCTTAAATTGCTTTTCCTCTGGAGTATCCCTATTATTGTAAACTCGCTGGGCTATCTGAAGAAGGTCCTGAATCTGTTTTCCCTCTAAGTCTTCTAATTTCTGGAGTTTCTTTTTAATGTCTGGGGCCGCCTGATTTACAAAAGACATTACAACAGCTCCCTGACTTCTTGGAGCTTCTGGGTCTATGGGGGTGTACTGTCTAAAAGCTTCCATTAATCTTTCTAAGTAGTTAGCTGGGCTTTCTGTCTTTCCCTGCAGAACAGAGTATACTTTAGCCAAATTAGTGGGCTTGCGAGCAGCTGCCCGGAGACCCGCCATTAGAGTCTGGCGATAAAGGTGTAGCTGTCCCCTACCTTCTGCCGTGTTGTAGTCCCACGCCGGTCTGGTCAGAGGAAAAGTCGCATTTATGAGGTCAGGGTTGGCAGTCGGTTGACTGTCGTCCCCCGGGACCAGCTTTCTAGCTTCTACCTGTATTCTCTCTCGCTCCTCCATTGTGAACAAGATTCGGAGGAGCTGCTGACAATCATCCCAAGTGGGCTGGTGGGTGAACATGACACTATCCAGTAAAGCCATTTAACCTTTGGGGTTGTCTGAAAACCGGGCACTCTGAGTCTTCCAGTTATACAGATCACTGGTGGAGAATGGCCAGTACTGGAGCCTGGGGATTCCCGTGTCATCTGGGGGGTCCTATTTCCCGAAGGGGTAGAGCCACTGTGGAGTCAGGCGGCTGGAGAGGGCTAACCCGCAAAGTATGCCCTCGCGTCCGCCCCGCCGGCCCTTCAGAGTTACTTTCACTCTCAGCGGGCTTGGGTGCGCCGGCCGCCTCCCGTCCGCCGGCCCCTCCCTGCAGCTCAGACCGGGGGCCTGGGGCGTGGGGTATGGAGGGGGTTCTGTGGACAGTGGGTCCCCGCTATCAGGTAGAACAGGATGGGGGGGGCAGTCGGTTGCTTGGATTTTAGCGGCTGGGCAACCAGTGCCTTACAGGGTTCAGGGGCTAATAGGAAAGGGGACAGCCAAGGGGGCGGGTTCTCAACAAGGTCCTGCCATATGAGGATATATGGGATATGATCCGGGTGGCCAGCAAGCCCATGTAGGAAAACCTTGGACTTCACTCTAGTGATGACAGGAAGACAGAATGTCCCTTCGGGTGGCCACCCTACATTAAAGGCGGGCCATTCGGAGTGGCACAGAGTAATTAGCTTTCCCCTCCTGACTTCCACACTAAGATCATGGCCCCTTTCTCTAACATCCTTGAAATTATTTATAAGGAGAGATAGGGGTGTGCTCTGGGTATTACCCATTCTGAAATAGTTTGTAGTCTCCTCCTGCAAAAGAATATGGGTTAGATTTCCTGCAAGGGGAAACTGGAGTATCAATAATATCTAGCCGCAAGCGCGCTCCGGAAGCCTGGGTCAGAATCAGTTCAGATAGAAATCTAAATCAGGCGAGAGCCAGGGGACGTCTCCCACCGGTCTCCGCGGCCATCCTATAGCACGTCCGCCAGGACTGTGTCAGCTTCAGTTTCAGACCTTGCGAGTCACAGATACAGGTTCAGAACAGACACAGACAGACAAACAGAGACGAGCCGGTTCACCTATCAGTAGATCGATCCTGGTAGATCCGTTGACCAGGGGTCTGGTGGGCTTGGGGAATCCCGGACCAGCCCCCAGATGTTATGCCCAGACCGTTTATTCCCCAAAGAAGACCACCAGAGTCCAGAGTCAAAGCCAAGCGGCAAGGATCTTTACTGCAAGTTCGAACTTGGTCCGTCCATTCCACAACATACAAGAGGGCCTCGAACAATGCATGTGCTTGCTTTTTATAGCCCGATGTAAACAGGTTATAGAGGAACAAGGGAATTCTTTTGGTTACAGCATTACAATTGGTTAACATTTTAAGTTATACCTTTAGCAGTTTTCTATTGGTTCCCGCGCTTTCAGGAAAGCCATAAACGGTTGTGACCTTATTGGAGGTCTCTCCAGGTGGTGATTTTCCAAAGTTGAGATATATGGTGTGTTTGTACTGGGCCCAGGAAGTTGAGATATATGGTGTGTTTGTACTGGGCCCAGGAAGTTGAGATATATGGTGTGTTGGTACTGGGCCCAGGAAGTTGAGATATATGGAGGAATATGTTTGTACTGGGCCCAGGGCTGAGGAATGTGTGAATTGTGTGAATGTGTTTGTGTTGGGCCCAGGAAGTTGAGATATATGTTTGTACTGGGCCCAGGGATGAGGAATGTGTTCTTTCAATACCAATTATTAGGAAGGATGTTGAACAACTGGAGGAATTATCATGCGTAGCTAGTAGGAAAGAAAATAATTCATATACTAACCCACAATCCAGTAACTCCACTCTCAAATATATGAGAAGTAAAAACATATGCTCACAAAACAAATTATATCCAAATGCTTATGGAAGTTTTATCCATAATGGATCTAAACTAGAAAGAAAGCCTAATGTCTACCAAGAGGTGAATAAATTATAATATACCATGTAATAATATTTATAATTTTTTAAAAAAATGAATACATGTGGCAACATGAATGTTACTCACAAAAGTTATTCTGAGGACAATATAAAAGATTACATACAGAATAATTCCACACATGAAATTCTAGAACAGGCAAAACTAGTCTATAGTGGTGGAAAGAAGACAATTGGTCATCTTAGGCCAAGATGTAGTGGATAGACTACAAAGATTATAAGAAAAGTGTGTGAGGGTGATAGAAATGTTCTGTATATTGTTTTTGGAAGTGGCTACAGTGTGTCAGCACTTTGAATCAATAGGTTTTTGTTTCCATAAATTATATTTTGAAATTGTTAAAATGTTCAGTTATTTCCTCAGGATAATTGGTATGTTTCACCTCTTCACAATTACCATAGGTGTGCCTGCTGCTGTTTCATTGTTGATCAAAGAGGTCAACAATGCATACATTGAATTACCAAAGAGGTCAACAATGAAAGGTGCTCATCCATTCTGAGCACCTTAAGTAAAGTGCTATTTTTGACATGCAAATTGAACATTGTCCCCTCCATACTTAGAGCACTTCAAAGGCTTCCCAATGCATTTGGGATTAACCATTAAATCCCTTACCTGGTCAATAGGCCCAGACCTACATCTTGAGCTTCAGGTCGCATCTCTTTATCTTAGCCATTTGGTACTTCCCATTGTTTAGATATGCCTTACTCACTCTCCTCAGGAGGGCCTTCTGTTTGTCTGCCTGGAATTCTCTTGATCACTAACTTCACCTGCCTTTGGTTGGTTACCTCTTATTCTTCAGCTTACTATGTCAGATCAATTACACTTCTAGAAAGTCTTCCATGTCCCCTTGGATTGGGCCGACTACCTGTATTTCACACTTTCATGGGACCATATGATAAAAGTGCAAATCCTACCACATCAGTGGGTTGACATTAAAAAAGAAACATGACACTCTGCTAGGCTTTGAATCACTGAACTGGACAGTCTCCCCAAAGTCCTTTTACTTCTAAAATGCTATGATTGCATACATTGAATTACTCATACTTGATTTTGGTGAGAGATCTAGAAAGAAACCAAACTTCAAAAGAATTACGACGACTCCTTAATATATCTCCACTAGTGCAAGTATCATATGCAATATTTATTTGTTTCTTCTTGTCATCATTTTTATATTTCAGAGCAGTAATGTCATCTGGAACCTGTGAAGTGTTTGTGCTAGTGACTTTGTATCAAAGGGAACCAACACAATTGAATTAAGGTTAAAAATTCCCTTTTCCTCAGGTTATTTTCTTGAAGTAATCAAGTAGTCTTGATTTGGAGCTTGCTATTATATGTTCCCAACAAATATTTGCTGTCCCAGAATATTGAAGATGTTAATGCACTAAAATTATATCTTTCATTTTCCCTATTTATAAAATCGGAAAATATTACCTATACTATTAGCAGTATATTACGTATATTGTTACTTATATTACATTACGAAAATATTGTCTACTATTATTAGAAAAATGTTAATTACCTGACACAAAGGCAGTCAATAAACTGTGATTACGAAAGAATCTAGCAGTAGAGGAAAGAGGTATGTTTTTGTTTTTGTTGGTGGAAGCCTGTTCCCATCTACTATCCAATCATTACGTGCAAGGCACTTTAATCAGTGTGCTTCAGGCTGCCCTGCCTGCCCAGGTGCATGACTATTTAAAATGGAGACATCTGTCAGGTGCAGTGGCTCACGCCTGTAATCCCAGCACTTTGGGAGGCCAAGGCGGGTGGATCACCTAAGGTCAGGAGTTCAAGACCAGCCTGACCAACATGGTGAAACCCCATCTGTACTAAAAACACAAAAATTAGCCAGGCATGGTCATGTGTGCCTGTAATGTCAGCTACTCGGGAGGCTGAGGCAGGAGAATCACCTGAACCCAGAAGGTGGAGGTTGCAGTGAGCCAAGATAGTGCCATTGCACTCCAGCGTGGTCAACAAGAGCAAAAAACTCCATTATATATAATATATATACACACATATAAATGTATATATATACACATACATATAAATACATATACACACACAGACACACACACAGATATATATATATATAATGGAGACACCTACCTTTGTAGGAGTCAGAGGTTGTCACAGCTGGGGTACTGCAGAATAGGCCTAGGCAAAACTAAATAGTTACTAAGTTGGGGCTAGAACTCAGCCAGGTTAATACTATATTAATTACATTTTTTTCTTTTAGTGATTAAAATAATTCCATATGTGTTTCTGTTTCTCGTTTCACAAATAGACTTGCAACCATTCTACATTTATGATCTAACCATATCTCAAATCATTTTCGTTTTAGGATGAAAAGTCCAGAATTATTTATATTTCCTCCCGGGTCAGTGAAATTTCGAAAGTCCATTACAAAATGTCAAACTTTGGAACGATTATTTCATTTAAAAATTATTTTTGTTTATTACCATTAACAAATGTTCTTTTGGTTACACAACTTATACTGGTTCAGTTTTGAGTGATGCCTTTTTACAATCAGCTCTCAGTCTATAAACTATAAGTAATAAATGGAGAAGATCAGGTTTTCTTCTCCATATAAAAGAGAAAAAAAATATGCATTCATTCTACTTTACCCTGAAAGAGAAATTAAGGTAAGGATTGAAGTAAAAATGTCAACTTGAGACTGATTTATTCAGGAGAAGATTGGAGGATGGTAGAGGGGAGAGAGGGAGAAAGAGAGAGAGAAAAATGAAGAGGCAGAAACAGAGAATGTACTTTTATTCCATGAGTGGGAATGATAAACTCCATCTTTTAGTGGCACCGTATTAAATTTTTTACAGTGCATACACTCGATTAGTGAATCATCAGCCCCTACTTTTAGATCCACCTGAAATTCTTGCATTTTATTAATATATTGTAGTCCTTTGTCGTCTGTGAATTCCTGTAAATCCATTCCTCAGGAGAAACTGGCAAGTAACCTCCATAGGTATATTATAAGATCATCCTACCCAGGCAGAACAAATACCGTAACAAGTGATTTTAACTTACCTACTAACTTTGTTTTTTTTTTGTTGTTGTTGTTGTTGTTGTTGTTGTTTTTGTATACTGATGCCCAATGTAAAATAAAAATGTTAGATTTGGCTGCAGTTTTGGAACTTTAAAAGCAAACCTAAGCATTTCACTTTTCCAGATAAGATGGACAGTGATAATTACTATAATCAATACATCAAAATGATTGCTAAGCATTAAAAAAGTCACTGATCTGGAAGTGTTAGAGAAAATAACTTTCCAAAGTGTGTGAACTGATCCAAGAGAATAAACTACATATAAGCAGAAATAATTCAAACCTTCATCATTCTTACCTAGCCAAACTGAACTTCTGATAGCAGGCTTAGACATCAACAATTCATGTATTTTCCCCCAAACCACTTTGTTTTGATACATTTCTAACACAGAGATAAATTTAAGTGTAGCAAACTACATACTCACACTCTCTATTTAAAAATTGCTAAGATCCTCTCTGTCCCTTTGTGTATGTATGTCTTTCTTTCTTTTTCTCTTTTTTATACACACATATTTTTGAAAGCAAATATAATTATCATGACATTTCATGCTTCATATCTTCTGATTTCTAATAGTAAGGAACTGTTATTACAGAATCACAAAAATGGTGCCATCATTAAGAAAGCTCCCAAACACTTGTTGATCTCTAGTTGATAACATGTAATCTCTAGTTGATACCTAGATTTTTTGCCAATTGTCCAACAAGTGTTTTCCATGGTCTACTTTCTTATTTTCATTGTTTTAACCCAGGAAAATAACACAACAGGTCACATGTTATGTTTTGACCATTTTGTCCCTTTCATGTCCTTAGACTAGCTTTCCGTCACCCGTCCCTTTTTCAAGAGTCCGCGCCAGCTGAAATAAAGAATGTCTAACATTCACGGCTGCTCTGACTCTTTTTTTAGGATTGCATGCATTTTGCCTTTCTATCCTCTCTCTCTCTCTCTCTATACACACACACACACACACACACACACACACACACACACACACACACATATATGTCTAAGGACTAAATGAGTTTTGAGATAAATACGTTTGGGGAGAGTATTTGTCTCACAAGTGATATTAGAAAACTTACATGAAAGTTCAACAGGAGACAAATATTGTTACAATATTTTGATTTTTAATCACAATATGTTAATATTTATCACTTGGTCCATGGGTACATTGATTAGTATTGTATTGTTGCTTAACAATATTGCCAAAAATTTAGTAGATTGAAACAGTACTCACTTATTATCTCCCATTTCCTCTGGATCAAGGGTCCAAACATGATTAGCTTGGTCCTCACCTTCAGAGTTTCACATGGGGAAGTCAAGATAGGCTGTGGTCTCATTTGAAAGTCAGTTGGGAAAGGAGCCACTTTCAAGCCCATGTGGTTATTGGCAGTATTGAGCTTCATTTGGGCTTCCAGATTTAAGGCCTCTGTGTCTTGGCCTAGTGACTGGAGCTCTCAATTACTTACCATGTGACCTTTAATAGGTCAGTTCAAACCATGGAAACTGTGGACTCAAAGCCAGCAAGGGAAAGAGTTGCTCATACAACAGATATTACAATGCCATATGACCTAGTAAAATACATGTAATAGTGTGCATCCTGTTACTTATGCCATATTCTGTTTGTTAAGAAGCAAGCTAATAATTCTGTCCACATTCAAGTGGAGATTAC
The DNA here is from genome assembly GCF_002776525.5 of Piliocolobus tephrosceles. Lineage (NCBI taxonomy): Eukaryota > Metazoa > Chordata > Mammalia > Primates > Cercopithecidae > Piliocolobus > Piliocolobus tephrosceles. Next base: position 22,610,274 of record NC_045446.1, on the reverse strand, counting down.
ACAAGGACATGAGCACCAAGAAGCAAGGATCATGGGAATCACCTTAGAATCTGCCCATCACAAGGTAACACCAATCCTTCTCCCATGTAAAGGTAAACTTTCCATGGTGCTTTGACACCATGTGAATAGTTTAATAATTTTAAAAAATCATTAATATTGAATTAATGTTAAATTTGAATTGGAAAGGTTATTGAGTCCTGAATTTTGTAGATATATTATCTAAAGTAAAATTTTGTAGAAATATTATCTATATAGGTGCTTCTCAACTTGCAGTGGGGTTATGGCCTGATAAACCCATTGTAAGTTGAACATGCATTTAATACACTTGTTAGATATGAGTTCTAAATTTCTCTTCAAAGAATCAGTATGTCAGTTCGTTCAATTATTTGTCTTCTACTTTTAAACTTCCTTGTAAAGCAACCTTTTTCAATTACCTGCTCCACCCCGACTCATTCCAATTACCTGCTCATTCTCTACCCGGACTCATTCCGATTTCCTGCTCTGCCATAACCATTTTTCCCACCAAACCACTCACCCTGTCACTCTCTTTAAATTAGCCAATCAGAATTAGTTTAGCCTGTACTGTCTAACCCTAGCCAATAGGGGAACGACACAGCAGCAGGGACCACGTGTGTCAGGGATAAGAACCCCTTCCCCTCCTTTGTCCAAGTGTGCGCTCACCATTATTCCATCTGTCAGGGTACACCCTTCTATACAAGTACATTGCCTTGCTGAGAGTTAAAAAGAAAATTTTATATTCAAGTGCTATTTCTTTTGTGGCACTGAAACTTTATTTATAACACACTTAACCTACTAAAAATCATAATTTAGCCTAGCCTACCTTAAATGTGCTCAGAACATTTACGTGAGCCCATAATTAGACAACATCATCTAGCACAAAGCCTATTTTATGATGAAGTGTTGACTGTTTTATGTAATTTATTAAATACTGTACTGAAAGTTAAAAACAGAATGGTTGTGTAGGTACTCAAAATACAGTTTCTACTGAATATGTATTGCTTTAACACCATCACAAATTCAGTGATAATCGGTTTGTGTGTTTGTGATGTGTGTGTGTTTGTGTGTATTTGCAATCTGACCTACTAGATATTCCCAATTCAAACTTAACATTACAGAGCTTTTAAAAACATCTTTTGGGCCAAGCATAGTGGCTCACACCTGCAATCCCAGCATTTTGGGAGGCTGAGGCACGTGGATCATGGGGTCATCAGGAGTTTGAGACCAGCCTGGCCAACACAGTGAAACCCCGTCTCTATGAAAAATCTAAAAACTTAGCCAGGCATGGTGGTGTGCACCTGTAGTCCCAGCTACATGGGAGGCTGAGGCAGGAGAATTGCTTGAACCCAGGATGCAGAGATTGCAGTGAGCTGAGATTGTGCCACTGCACTCCAGCCTGGAAACAGAGTGAGACTCCATCTCAAAAAAAAAAAAAAAAACTTTTGTTATTGTTTTATGTTTTATATTCTTTCCACTGTTCTTAATGATATAAAAATATTAAATTTCCTCAATTCTACCACATAAGTAAAAAACTCAAAATACAAAATAAAAGTTGCAATTGGCAATAATCCTAGTAAGTAAAATCTAAATTCTTTTTAGTCTTTTTGTTTTTTTTTGCCCTTAGGAAATATCTTATTAAGGATATATAGTCAGAGTCTTGTGTTTCACAGGTTCTACAGTGATTGCTGCCTTTATGTATTTGTGTTGTCATTGTATGTTTATATGCCGCTGTTTGGATTCCACATTAATGTTTATCATATTTTCTTTGAAATTTTATATTTATGTTTTGATTATGTGAAATATTTACATGTTTCAAAGGTCAACATTACTTTAAAATCCAATCCAAAGAATTCTAGTCTTGGCTCTTTCCTGTCCGTTTTACTCACACCCATCCCTATATAAAGCTATTTTCATTTATTACTTTATTGTTTATTATGCCAAAAGAGATATATGCATATATTTTCTATTTTTATTTTCTGTCTTTTCATTCGTAAAAGTCACATATTATTGTTCTGAAGCTTTTTTATTTTATTTTTTTACTGTATAATATATCCTGAGATTATCTCAATATACTTCATAGAGATTTTCCTTACTGTTTGAAGATTGTGTGGTATTGCATTGTGAGGATACCATAGTTTATTTAATGGGCAGTTTAGTCTTGCTCATGAAACCTTGTCCTTTGGAGTGGTGCTGAACTAGATAACTTCTGTGTATGTCATTTCCTACTTGGGTAGGTGTATATTCAGGTGACAACATAGGTTGATGTCCTCAGGAAATATGAGATAAAGATTCATATGCAAAAAGCTTACTAATGATTGTTGTCATTAGTAAACTTTAGTAAAAATTAGTAAGTAAAAGTTAGTAAAATTTAGTAAAATTAGTAATTTTAGTAAAAATTAGTAAATGATTTCCTCAATCATGAGGAAAAAGAAAGAAAGCAGGATTGAGCAAAGGGACAAGTCAGGTTCCGATGCAGTATTTAAAGGAAGGCTGCAGCCAATGCTATAAGGAGCTCTGGAGCTGGGATGGCCCTTCAGAGTTGTCACAAGTTAAGGTGAGGACTCTAGGCCTTCACACCACTGTAGTAATCAGTAATTGCATACAAGATGTACTGCAAAGGAAGACTTTGGGGCTGGTCAACCTTCTTCATCTGAAAACTGCAAGTTTTTAGCAGCAATCTAATCAGCAGTTGGGTGACTACATCAATCCTAAAAAAGAGATTGATTTAGCACAGCACAGAATATATAATAGTTTACCCCTTATGTCAGTTTAATATATTTGCATGGTATCAAAAGTTCTGGTGGGCTTCTTTTGCTAGAAAAAATGCAAAAAAGTGGTAGATTAGTAGGATGAACTGCAGCCCCCACTGCCATAACTGGTGTTGCAGCCACAGCTAATTATTACCTTCATCTATTACTATCCACTCTAGAAACCCCTTCCCTTTAATTAGCCCCATCCTGGTGGCTCACCGTGTGGTGTGGACAAGATCCTCATTCCTCAGTAGTCTCTACCCCTGGTTCCCATGTTATTTTAAAGCATCAGCCATTAAACTTATCCTTGTATCGTCAACATTAGGCAAAAGAGAACTAAGACATATCCAAGTTGATAACTTGAATTTCAAACATATTGGCCCCTCTCTCCATGTAACAACAGCTCTTCCTCCTCCTAAAGATGCGGAGGATTGTGACTTATATTCCTTCCAGGCGATCCCTTGACAGAAGAAGCCCATGGTGCTTGAATAAGTCTTAGACTAAAGTAAAATGGATATCTTGGTGATTCCCTGGTGGACACATTTCTCTTTTGAAAATCTTATCTTCTAGCTGCAAAGAACACAAAGTTGAGGGGTATGGACCGCACATTTATCAAGTAGATCACTGAAAACAATGGAAAGCGCAGACCTTCTTGGCTCTACCTACTGCTTCCCAGACCTATATATTTTACCCATTGGAGACACAGTGTCATCTAGTGGATGTGGATATAAGGTTTGTGTGATGTCCTAAAAGATGATGCCCCATCCTCACAGGGTATTGTCTGCAAGTTGGTGCCTCAGCTGTGCCTTCAATAGGTTGGTTCTATTGCTCTATTAGGCCAGCAGTTTCTGGGTGGTGTGATATATAAAAGAACAAGTGGATTCCACAAGCATATCTATAATTTAACACCGCCCTTGCTATAAAATCGGTCCCTTGGCTCTATGTGACATTACACTGGAGCTTCTGTTGATACATAAAACATTCCATATGCCTTAGATAGTGGCTCTGGCTGAGACTTCGAAGGCGGGAAAGGAAAACATGTGGGCTGATTCCAGTCTCGCCAAAATGTGGTATGACTGACTCCCAAACCCATGCTCTTAGCCTCTATACCATTCTGTCTTTATTTTTTCGCAGTTCAAATATAAGCAGAAGATCTAAGAATATACTGAAACAAATGAGGTAGAGCTGAGGCCGTGAGAAATATATAGCAAAATGAGGATCTCACTCCAATTCTAAATAAAAAGGGGGAAGTAGGAAGACATCAGCACTCAAGTCGTTCCTACACACTCCTATGACTAAGCACACGTAAGGTGGCTTGAGTGCTCAGTATGTGCCAGTCACTATTCTAAGTACTAGACTTTGGTTAACTCTTTTAACTTGTTCATACCATGGGAGGTATCATGGCTATCCAACTTTGTTACTGAAGACACTGAAGCACAGAGAAATTAAGTCACTTAACCAATTCATTTATTTATTGTAGCTACTTGGAGGTGAATTTTGAGTCCTAACCAGTGTGGCTTGGTTTAAGGGCCTCTACCCTTAAATGATATGCTACATTGGTTTTGGAAATAGGCGAAGAGGAAAATGAAGACCCAGGATGGCTTTTATAAGAACTACCGTAACCATTCAACATAATATCTTGACTTTCCACCAACCAATCATACACACACCTCCAGTGCCAGCCTATAGCAGAGAAGAAAAGGGGAGGATGCATTTCTAGCCATGTGGCATGGTCGTCAGACTTGCATTTGAGTCTTGTCGCAGTCAATTTCTGACTGTGAAACCACAGGCACTCAGAAATTTGGGCTTCAGTTTCCAATGAAATAAGATTACATGGTTTCTCAGGCTACTTGGCCATTTTCATAGTCAAGAAATAACTATTATTTTGAACTCTGTTGGACTACATGGAATTTGGGAGAGGGGGCTCATATTTCCCCACATAAATGGAACCTCAGCTTTCCACCTGAGAATGTCTTTAGCATCACAATTTATCTGGAAAAAACATTCAGGTGAATCTTTTCACCTTAAGCTCTAGTGGCATTTACTTGAGTGAAAGGTACAAACTTATTCTAGAAGCTAGTATCTGGTGACAGAGGGGCAGACAGCTTGGGTCACAAGAAGGGACATTCCTCACTTCAAAGTAGCAAACCAAGTGCTATGCTGTGTGACAGGAAGGTGAACTCTAAAAGAGGCCCTGAAAAATTGGCAAATCTATTAGCATAGAGTTGGCTATTCTGACTACAAATCAATGACTCATTTTACCATTCCCCTGACAGTTGCTGAGTTGTTTCCTTAAGATAACTCTTTAATGAGAAAAAGACTGCAGATATGAGAGATATGAGGTACATCATTTCACATAAAGACAACAAATACAGTATATCCTAGCTTACCTCTCTCCATCAATAAATTGAAGCAAACAAGCCATCCTTGCACAAACAGCCACCTCTCCTGTCTTCCACAACACAGATAATTTCTTACTGCTTAAGATTACCCAAAGTTAGGTATTATCTTTCCAGCATTCTGCACCTCAAAGCTGACATTGCTCATATGTGAATTAAATTCACAGACACATATATTATCCAAAAAAGGAAAAAAAAATAAAGCAATGCATATATTAATACATTAAATCATTCTATAAAAAAAGAAGGGATGATACTTCTCTAGACATCATATTATGCACTGGAAGCACAAAAGTGAATGAAGAAGATAAATCTCCTTCCCCTGAGGATGCTCACAGTCTCACAGGAAATAGACACATCTGCAAACACAGTAGCATGTGGAAAGTATCCTGATAAACACAGTGTGCTCTCAGAGCACAGGAAGGACATCTTAATCCTTCCGAGCAAACAGAGAAAGGTCCTTGGATATAGGGCCACAAGCGGAACTTTGGAAGGTAAAGAGGTTTAAGTGAAGGGGCTGAAGGTCATCTCAGGAAGAGAAAGAAGCTTACAGGAAGTTCTGCAGAGAAGGGTTCTGTGTGAAGTAGGAGGTCAGGCTGTGTAACGATTCAGAGCTCTCAATGTTAAGATTTCATTGTTCAGTGTTTTGGTTTTCCTTTTTTTTTCTTCCCTTTTTGGAAATGTGCTTAATGTTAAAACAAACAAATAGATATATAAAAAGGAGTTACAGAAAAACAAGCATACAAACAAACACAAAGGAATTTGCTCTTAAATCAGGCATATGACTCCCACCGCTGACTGCTTTCCTTTTTGTGCCTTTACTAATCATTCCTTCCCATATCAGGACAATTGTCCTTAGACGTAGGTCAAAGGGTACAATATTGACCTTGTTTAGAATAAGTCTAAAAGTCTCATGTGCAGCACTGGGTCTATAGCTAATGATATTGTATTGAATACTGGAAATTTTCCAAGAGAGTAGATTTTAGCTGTCCTTCCTCCCCCACCCCCCTCCACGCCCCCCGCAAAAAAAAGAGAGAGAAAGAAAAAGTCGCTATGTGAGATGATGAATATGTTAATTTATTCAACTTTAGTAATCATTTCACTGTATACATATGTCAAAACATCATGTTGTGCACCTAAAATATATACAATTTAAAAAAGAAAGAATTTTGTATGAGACTTTTCATGAGGAAACAATAAATAAAGGGAAACAAAAAGAATATATTTAACAAATATTTATGCAGCAGTTGATTATTACATACAGTTATAGAAGTACAAACACGAAATAATGTATACTAGTTAAATGAGTCACAAAACATTCATACTATTTAATAGCATACAGCTTTTAAAAAAGAGTGTAATTTGTATATATTTTCATGGAAAAGGATATATGATAAATGAGTGAATAAAATTATTTATAGAAAAATGTATGTATAGTAGGATATAATTTTGTTAAAAATGTAAAACAATTGTATAGCTGTGTGTGTATGGGTATAAGTTGATTAAACATGAGTAAAAACATGACAACCAGTTGTTAATGATCATTGCTACTGTTGGAGAGATGGGAAAGAAGAGGTTCTAGGGATCTTATCCTTAGAAACATTTATACACTTCACTTATTTTTACAAAAAAAAGTTTAAGTATAAAAATATGGTCATGTATATTTATATAGTATAACATATACTTGTGTGTTTATTTGTAAAACATACCTGTCTGTAGACAAGTGTTATCTCTATCATCTTTCATCTATCTATTTATGTGTTCAGTGTTTAAAAATCTTTTAATTTTCAATCCACTTTCACTGCATTTTTTTTTTTTTTTTTTTGCCTGGGCCTGAACTTGGCTTATTTTTTCTCTAGGCCATGCGCTGATTTTCATGACCATCATATCTCATTGATTTTCCAGCTGTTTGTTTGTTTCTTTGCTTATTTGTTTTGAGACAGTGTCTCACTCTGTCACCCAGTCTGGAATGCAGTGGTGTGATCTCTGCTCACTTCAGTCTCCACTTTCCAAGTTCAAGTGATGCTCCTGCCTCAGCCTCCTGAGTAGCTGGGACTACAGGTGCATGCCACTCCATCCAGCTACTTTTTTTGTGCTTTTAGTAGAGATTGAGTTTCGCCATGTTGATCAGGCTGGTCTTGAACTCCTGGACTCAGGTGACCCACCCGCCTTGGCTTCCCAAAGTGTGGAGATTATAGGCGTGAGCCACCACACTCAACCACCAGCTGGTTTTTATGTGACATCTAAGCACAAGGGTCAACACTTCTATAAACAACTGACCATACAGTCAACCATGCTCCTGAATTCACCAGTATTGGCCCACTTCCACAGATTGACCCAGTTAATTCAATGCAACAGTTAATAAATTCATCAAAACAGTTCTTCAGTTTACTTCTATTTTACAAGAATTTGAAACGTGGTACAGAAAAAAATATTGTCGCTCAGTTAGCATTGGGTCTTTCCTTGACCACAGCTAGGGCATGGGTAAGGTTCTTTCCTTTCCTACACCTGAGTTACACAATGCAGGTAATAAACAAAGGAGACAACATATGTCAAGTTGCTTTATGAAAATGCAAATTATATGCTAACACATTATTTCCTGGACTCTATTTTATTATTTATATTAATATACAGGGAACTCTTGGAGGGTAAGGTTATGACTCATACCCCGGGAAGCACCCCCTGCCATTTATTCAACAAATGTTTATTAAGTATCAACTGAATTCCAGGCACTGATTTTGATGCTGAGAAAATAATGGTATTACACCATTAAATAAATCCTTACCCTAATAAAGGTTACCACACAGTGTAAGGACACACACCAAAATGAAATAAATAATTAAAATATGTAGCATTGTCTTGAATTAATTCTAAAATTCTTATTGCACAATCATATTTTGTGGTTTAATAGGTGCTTTCAGCATTTTTTTTTCTTCTAATGTTACACACACAAATGTTGCATCTCATAATCATTGATGTCCTAGATTTGATGTTTTATAGAGTACTTTGAGGGTTAAAACAGAAAAGAAATCAAAGGAGATGTTAGACTTACAGGGTTTCGTAAGTCTGTGGGGTCGAACTTCAAACAGAAGTCTGCGTAAGCCTGAGCCGCAGTTTTCTTCAATGCTATTCTCTGCCATTTTCTGGAAACCTTGAGTAAGATGATCCCTTCCATGGCTTCCCTGGAGGCCTCAGAGTCTTCTGAGTGGTCATTACTCATAAAAAAAGAATTAAAACCTAATGAATTTTTCCAAACACTTGGATTTTTATTGTTACACTTTTTTTTGAAAGCAGACCTACAAGAAGCTAAGATACCAGATATATATTTTTTAAATCACAATGATTTCTACCATTTATTAAGATTAACTCTTTGTGCCATAGTTTGTCTTAAGTGCATTGTCTCTAATTCTTACTACCATTCAAGGTAGATGTTATCATATCCATTTTACAGATGAAGAAATTCAAAATCTGCAGAAGACAGATGAGGACAACTATGGCATGACATATTTGGGCCTCTGGAGCTATTTTCTCATTACTACACCCTGATCATTATGAACATTGACAGTTGTCCTGATGTCGGGTCGCTTCCTGCATCATCAAGGCAGCAACAATCTTATGTAGAGCCTTCAGTATGCTGGTCATTGCACAGGGTATTTCATAGCAAATTCAGCCAACTGTGCATACCAAAGCAAGGAATAAGCTCTTGAATTGTCGAAAGACTGGGAACAGGCTTTTTTTTTTTCTCTCTCTTTATAAGAGGGAAAGGTGGAGTTGTTCAATTCTTCAGCACTTTATTAATTAAAAATCCTAATAAAATAGGAAAATTAGTCAAAATTTCACAGTACAACAAAAGAACCAGATTTTGGAGTGGATACATGTAGATTCTAACTCCACCCCTTTACTTTTCATAAGGTACTCACCTTTCAGAACCTATCTCATCAGTTAATAAGAGAGAAGGCTGCCTGCCTTCTGTGAGAACCAAGTAAGAACATGTATAAAGACACCTAACCTGGTCTCTAAGAGACAGCTAGTACTATTAAGGCAATCCTAGTAAGAAAAGGTTGTACAATGTAAAAGCTGTAGCAAGCAATATAATGCCCCCTAAAGATGTCCACATCCTAATCTCCAGAATCTGCAAATGTGTGACATTACAAGGCAAAGGGGAACTAAAGTTGCAGATGGAGTTAAGGTTCTCATAAACTAACTGAAACAGGCAGATTATGCTGGATTACATATGTGGACCAGTGTAGTCACAAGGATCTTTAAAAGAGGAAGAAGGAATAAAATGTAAAAACCAGAGAGATGGAAACAGAAGAGGGACTCAGCTTGATGTTACTGGCTTTGAAGATGGAGGAAGAGGGCATGAGCCTAAAAAAGTGAGTGGCCTCTGGAAGCTGTAAAGAGAGAGTGGATTCTCTAGTAGATCCTTGAGAAGGAACACAGCCCTGAAAATGCCTTGGCCATAACACCGGTGAGACCCGTGCCAGATTCTGACCCCCAGAATTGTAAGAGCATACATTTGTATTGCTTAGCTATTAAGTTTTCAGTAACTAAATTTATTGTAGCAGCAATAGGAAACTAATACAAAAGCTAAGAGCCAGAAAATCTGGGTTCCACCTCTTGCTCTTCACCTGACTAGTTCTGTTATTTTGGAGAAATTTTTAAGTACTCCATGTCTCATTTGCCTCATCTGTGAAATAGAAATGATAATGCTAGCTACCTCATAGTACAGGGGACTAAAAGAGTTACCACATGTTTTAATAATTTAGAGTAGTGTTTGGCTTATGGCAACCATTTAGTAAGTGTTAGCTGGAAGGGCTTTCTTAGAGGACAACAATAATGGTCTCAGTGACTTGGTTTCTCATCCTTTAAATGCTGTGAAGTCTTACATATCTACTTTTCTAAACCATTTATTGCATAAACTTGGAGAATGGTTAATCGAGTGCAGAATTTACACCCAGGGAGGAAAATTGAGGTCATGCGAGTAGGGAGAACAGAGGCAAAGAAAAAGAGGGCCCTCAGCTATGATAATGAAAAAAAGAAAAAGAAAGAAAGGCAAGTATGTAAAGAATTGACAACAATGGCAGACCCATTGCCATTTTAAACCTAACATCGTATCACTCTTGCCTTTAAAGAACAACCCCGTTGCTTTCAGTCATGGGTGTGGGGAATGCACATAATTATTTGGCATTTCAAAGAAATACAATTTAAAAGAGCCGCTAAAGTTATCCACCCCTCTTTTCTAAACTTGAAACATCAAAAATAGATGTCCCTGGCATGATAACACACTGAAGTCATTTTGAAAGAAAATTAGAATTTCCATTCCTCATTTTTCTTTCTCCCCAGTAAGGTTCCAAGCAGATGGGAATATCAATTTAGTTACTTGACATTTAGAAGCATAAATGACTTAAGAGCTTTATGATCCCCTCTCATTGAAGCATATTTGATAACATCTGCCCAACATCTTACATTCGTATCAGAGCCAAGTATGATTTAACAAGAAGAGAATGGCTAGAATCCAGCACCCCAGGGTTCCATCTCTGGTTCTGATACTCACATTAGTAGCAGTAGGTACCTAATGATAAATAAAGCTTATGTTAGGGGCAGTTTATTTGCTTTTATCCTTGCTAAAATGCTATTATTAATACTAACTGAAAAGTTAGATAAATGGGATATGTAATATTCTTTCGAGGAGAAAATAATACTGTTCATGGGAAACTTTTTATTCAAAGCTTTAGGAGAAAGAAAATCTATCCTATTTTAGATTGTATTAGAGAAACTGCAAAAATATTGAATACTGTGGCTAAGGATCTCATTCTTAAAGAATAAAAAGTTCTCTTTTGTTTTTTGTTTTCTTTTTTGAAGACATGCTACTGTCTTTACTAGAAATTCGAATTCTTTTTTATAATAAATCACAGTACTTCGTTTATATTGTTATCTCCTCACTAATTATCAAACTGAAGCCTGGAACATAAAAATATATATAGTCTAATCTTTCCATTTTATAGCGTCCTTTTAAAGGAAAGAAGAAGAATGTCATCCCCGAAACATTTATGAAGACTTATTGGGCAACTTCCAAAAGATAAGAGCCATAAAAAAATTAAGCAACATTCATCAAAATCACTTGAACAAATAGGGAGCAGGCATCTCCAGACCTAGTATTCACATCGCAGAGAAATACAAATCTCTCTTGAAATCTTGTATTTGGGTATTGGCTAAGGAACAGCTTTAATTCCTTCAGAATTGTCCTCTCTTGGTATTACGTGAAAGCCCATGCGTGCTATGTCCTGAGAAACTTTACAAAGAGTTAGGACTGAGTAAATATTTGCTGAACAGATTAATTCATTTATTTATTTACAGTGCTTTCTATTCTATTGTCCTGGATTGTAAGATTAAAGAATTTTCTTGTATATAACATCATATTGGAATTTAGTTTATGGAGTCATTTTGTTACATAAATATAATGAGATAGGAGATTCTGAAACTTCAAGGAAACTAAAAGGTTAACTGATCTAATACCCTAATTTTCCAATGCGTAGGATGAGAATAACATTTCAGGGGCCTCAACAAGTCCTCTAGTCATCTAGTCAAAAGTTTGACAAAACACTTCATGAGACCTGGTAATTTATTTTATGCCGTGGACCCAAATTTAATATCAATGGTTTCATTCAGAAAATAGTTTTATGTTACATTTTACTTGTTTAAAAAATATGCATTTTTTTCTAAAATCTAACTCTTGAGATACAGATAACTTTCTAATTGTCTTTAACTTAAACATGCATTTACCTGAATGAAAAATACAAATATATATATGCATACACAAATGGTTTCTGATTGTCTGACATATTGAATTTAATGTAAAATTTTAAAATTATGTATTTACTTGGGATTTTCTTATCCAGTGTCTCTAGAATCCAAACTCCATAAACAGGGATCAAATGTATTTATTATGAAGTTCATTGCTTAGCACCTAGTAGATAATCAATAACTAATTGATTTTAAAAATAAAGAAGACACAGTGACAACTTGGATATTTTACTAAGATGGTCATGCCTTCTGTGATATCCAAGCATAAATCAGAAGGCCAACTAACTTTGTTATGTGATCGGGAAGAAGGTCAGGACTAGGGCAGGAGGGCAGGCCTTGTGGTGTATTGGTAAGTTAAAATGACATAAAGACTCAGGACCAAAACATACCACAACTTTTTGTTCCAATTTCAGTCCCTCTCCTATCCTGATTCAATATAATTTTGTTGGCTTTTCAAAGCAACCCTCTAACAAATACTTTCCAATAATCATTTGATGTTTTACAATCTAGCATCCATTCTCTCTCCTTGTTGTAGTGATGCCCTGTGTTGGGTGTCGCTTTCATCTCACCACTGGATATAGTTTGGAAGAACAGTCAAGCATAGAACACTGCTCATCCACAACTAAAATATGGAAAGATAGCCTAAGTTTGGACAGTTGTATTCTCTTTCTCTGAAACTTAATAACAGCAGCCACAAGACTGAAAATGTTTGGAGTGAATTCATAGCAAGGGTAGCAGTCAAACACGATGTCCAGTAATTTTTTTCAATTTGGATGACCAGAGAGTCTCTGGTTCTCTAGCCTCCTTTATGTCTATTCACATATCCTTCTGGTAACTCAGTTCCTTCTTATGTTAGATTTAGTCAGTTTCTATTGTATACAATTAAGAAAATTTAATTAACACAGACCTTAGTATTTGTGTGGTGTGAAGATAAGGACTTCTGAATCCCCGCATTTGGATTTGTAAATTTATTCTGTCACTGACCATATGATATTCAGGACATTCCTTGACCTACCTAAACTTCAGTTTTCCCATGAACATAAGATAACTTATAAAACTAACTTAAAGTAAATGGTGCCTGTGCAGTATTAGGCATGTGGTAAATACAGGAGATCTTTGAATAACATCCTTTCATTCAATGTAATTTTGTTGTAACATAGATGACAGGAAAAAAAAATGGCTACCAATAGGGGCCACTGTCTGTGTAAAGCCTGGTGGTTCCCTCCATGTCTGCAGGGATTTTCTCTGGGTGCTCTGGTTTCCTCCCACATTCCAAAAATGTGCACGTTAATTGTGTCTAAATGGTTCCAGTCCAAGTGAGTGTGGGTGTGTGTGTGCTTGCACCCTGCAAAGAAATGGGGTCTTGTCCAAGGCTGGTTTCTACCTTGCATCCTGAGCTGCTGGGACAGGTTCTGGCCATCCATGATTTTTGACTGGAATAAGTGGGTAAATAATATCTCACTTGTTCTTGTTAATTGTTTTAAATGTATGTATAGCTCACATGTATTTCCATGTTTAATATTGTAAGTGTTTTCATCTGTATTTAGAGCTATGGTGATGTTTTTATGATGAGAAATATGCCACAGGAACTTAATTCTTCTTTATATCAGTTAGCCTACAGTAAAATTATTTTCATTATACGTCATTTTGCTTAAAGTTATAGTTTACAAGACCCTATTGATGACTTTAAGTAAATACTTATCATAGTCGATTGATGGTAGAAGGCTAATATGAATATCAAGAGTAAAGTGACTCTTTATATAGGTATTGTAATCCTGGAACAATTACAGTTAACAATGACATTTCTCCAAGTGTTTCTTCTAAGAGCCTTTCCAAGAGGTGCTAATCAAGCATTGATACAACATTTCTTTGATTTTGAGATGTACAGATTTTAAAAAAACATTTTCTAAACTGGGACTCACCTGACAATGTTTTCATTTAATGAGTTAGCGTTCCTTTGTCCCTTTTTATTTCTCCCCTTAAAGTCATTAAGTTGGTGATGCACCTTACAGGCAATAGGGCCCTAAACTAAAAAGTATGGTAACTGACAGGAGTGTGTGGCAAATTACTCACACACAAAACATGGGGTGTAGGACCCCACCCACAACTCTTTCAGCCTAACTACTCTCATCCAAACACAATGGAGATACCAGTTCTAGTAATCTTACCTCCACATTTGAGTTGACCTTTCACTTATCTTAAATAGAGACACAATTCCTTTTGCGTTCATTAGGGATTCTCTGTGTTCAGGCTTCTGTTTTTGTGGACTATTGTAGTTGAAGTTTGTTTTCAGTTGGGATAGCAGTTGCTAATTAAAGTGCATTCTTACTGACCTTTGGTTTTTCTTCACATTTACTGCCTCTACAATCATGATATTAGAGGAAATAAGGAAAAAAAGCACTCTCCTGCCAGGGCTGACTTCTGCTCAATGTTACATAAGCTATGTTAGCACTCACTGACAGACACTGATTTTTTTCTTTGGGAGAACAAAGGTGCGTGAGTATATCTTGCCATAGGCCAACTTACCTCAGTTTACCCACTTATTGAATGAACTACATACTTGCTATTGTGTATAAGGAATAAGTAGGCTTGATTAATAGTTATGAGGTCTGAAGATCCAGAGACAAGCAATAAAGAGTCAAAGTGCATTGTTTTGTTGCTGTTTTTTTTTTTTTATTAATGTTGACTGAGAGGTATTGAGTCAACCAAACACACAATGTTGTATTGATTTTCAAAGTGAGCACTTAACTGAGGCATCAACATTAAATCTAAACATAATCCTCTTGTGGGGGAATAAAGCATGATCTCTGTTTTCTAGCCAGGTTTCTTTAATGCAGGTTTATTTAAAGCATGAAGACCTTGGTCCAATGACTGTTTGAAGTTGCTCAATTCCAGTGTTCAAAGAGAGGATACTACAATATCAACAACTAGACTTTAAATCTTAAGAATTTATTTGAGGCATGTTAAAACCGTCTTATGATTCTGACGTTTGAGGAAGAAAGAAGGAGGATGGAATAATTTAAATAGTAGTGGTTGTGGAGTTACACAGATGTGGATTCCAAACCTTGACCTACCACTTACCTTAAGCAAGTTACTTGACATCTCTGAAACTATTTCCTCACCTGTAAAATTGAGATAATGTGGATGTAAATTAAACACATGATTGTTTGTTGGAGTGCAATAAATGTTGGTTCTCTTTTTTCTCCATTCTAAAAATGAGCTAGAAGCTATTAGCTATGGGAGGAAATACTTTCTATAGATCACAAGTGCAGAGGGAACATATAAAAACTGTTTAGGTTCCATGAAGCATGAAATGGAAGAATATACTAGTCCTTTTGCAATCTGGAAAACTACAAACTCCATTCAAATACATTCTTCATTTCTCATCAACTAAAAAGTCATAGCCAGTGTAATGAGATCAGGTTATATTTTTGGAAATAATTTTTCAGTACCAGTGACCGTGGGTCATTGACATCTATGAGCATTTGTCCCCAAATGCAGCACATGTGGCAATAACAAGTTATAGGTTGAAGGCTCTGCATGGAATGGGTAAGAGTAGACATTGAAAATTCAAAAATATAAAATATCAGGAATTGATAAAGGAAGTATCATGCTGTTTCAGATAGAAGACGGAGAAAACCTTTCTGGAATCAGTCCTTTGAAGAGACTAGAGGAAAGTGAAGAAGATAGCTGTGTGGGTATCTCAGAGATTAAATTACCTCCAAAGAGAAGAGTGAGTACAGCTAGAGCAGACTTGTGTAAAAACCATTGAGGAACAGTGTGACTGGGTTGTGCTAGACAGGGTAAAAGGGTTAGAGATGACAGCTGAGACATGGTGGCAGTAAACAAGGTAAATATTATTCTAACTTCAGTGGGAGTCAATGGAGGTTTTGACCAGTGGAGAGCTGTAATCTGACAACACTAGGAGTTAGTTGTGGTTGGTGTGCAGTGTTTTCTGTATTAGTCCATTCTTTCATTGCTCTAAAGAATTACCTAAGACTGGGTAATTTATTACTCTGAAGAACTATCTGAGACTGGGTAATGTGTTTTTAAAAAGAGGTTTAGTTGGTTCATGATTCCACAGGCTGTACAGGAAACATGGCTTGAAGCCTCAGGAAACTTACAATCATGGCAAAAGGCGAAGGAGAAGCAAAGTTCTACAGGACTGGAGTAGGAGGGAGAGAGTAAAGGGGGGATACTACACACTTCTATTTATTTTATTTATTTATCTTCTTTTTTTTTAGACAGAGTCTTGCTCTGTCACCCAGGCTGGAGTGCAGTGGCATGATCTCGGCTCACTGCAACCTCCACCTCCCAGGTTCAAGCAATTCTTCTGCCACAGCCTCCCAAGTGGCTGGGATTACAGGTGTGTGCCATCACGCTCACCTAATTTTTGTATTTTTAGTAGAGATGGGGTTTCACCATATTGGCGAGGCTGGTCTCGAACTCCTGACCTCAAGTAATCTGTCTGCCTTGGCCTCCCAAAGTGCTGGGATTACAGGTGTGAGCCACCATGCCTGACCCTACACACTTTTAAACAACCAGATCTCTTGAGAACTCACAAGAACAGTAAGGAGGAACTCCATCCTCATGAACCAATCACCTCCTACCAGGTCTCTCCTCCAACATTGGGGATTACAGTTCGATGTGAGATTTGGATGAGGACACAAATCCAAACTATATCAGTAGCAGAACTGGGACTGCCTTCGTGCCCTCTGCCCACTCTACAGTAATAGCAGGAATTATGCCTTTACTGGAAGCATCTGTACCTAGAAGGGAAAATAGGCAGAGGGAGAATGATACCATAGGAAGTGGTAGTCACTGTTTTATTCTTTAAAATATATAAATATGTTAAAGGAGTAATTAAAAATACTGTGACATCTAAGTGTGACACCTTGGACTGAAGTTTCTAGCACTAGCTGTGAATATTTGAGTATTTTATTAATAATTATATGTTTGTGCTTAAGGATAGGCACTGAATCTTAAGTCATTTTTGCATTCCTAACTCTTTTTACAGAACCTGACACTTGACACACATTCAATAAATGGTAACTAAATTAAAGCACCATAAAGACTAATATTTGTACATGCACTGCTTCCCAGTTGACAATTCAATTGCTTTCATATTTATTATCGTCTTACTTGATCATGAAGATAATCCTCATAGGAGGGCATCTTATTATCCCACTTTAAAGATAAGATGGCTGAGGCTCAGAGAGGATACGCAGTCATCCAAAGTATGTAATTAAAAGCAACAAAAGTGGTACACAAGCACTAAATCACATTATCTCTCGCCATGATTCTAAACCACATTGCCCACAAATGTCTTTCTTATGGTTAGCTCCTGAGCTAACCCTGAACTCTGTCAGTCTGTATCTCAGGATTAATTCCAGCTAGAATCTATCTACCACCACCTCATGCACATGAAATGGCTGAAAGTCAATGCATGTAAGAAGCATCCTCTAGAAACAACTGTGTGGAATAAAAGCCTGGGTGAATTTTTAGATATTAGCAATGCATATTTTTCACCTTTAATATGTTAAAACAAGGATCGTTCAGCATTAACTGAGCACAGTAGGCACTGAATGAAGACTCTGATACAACAGACTGCCAGCTACCCAGGGTATTTATATATATATGCAATAACTTAGAATTGTGAAAAGACTTCTGAATTTAGTGGCAGGTAAGAGACTTAATTACTTGTCAGTTTCTTGACTGTTCATTCTACTATGGCAAAACTAATTTTTTTTTTCCTTTATGGCTTTTGTCACTCTACCAGATACCAATTGTTGACCAATTTTCATTCAAAGAGAACGTGTTAGTTTCTCTCAATGTAAACTTATACCCTGCCTCTTAATAGATTTTGCAAAGTGACAAACTTGCTTTCAGTTCACAGTTGAGACCCTGGGAAGTCAGACTCATTACTACTGGAAGTCTCTGGAGGCAGAGCCATCACTCCATCTAATCTCCTCTCCTCATCAGTGACTCATGGGGTCTCATTATCTTATTTAGTATTTCAAATCTGAAGCAATTGCACTCATACCAAGGACATTGCTCTTTGCCACCAAATAAAAAAGATAGCAAAAAAATGTGCTAGTGTTAGCAGGCAATGAGGTTGTACAAAGAAAATTGACACACAAATCATTTATCATCATCAATAGAACCTGCCAAAATGGAGTGAAAGGGAAAATCTTCAGAAATTTCCTCCAATATGCTAATGATACTGCTGTCCAAGATTGAAGGGGAGAATAATGCTCCTAATATTAATTCGATTTTGAAATTTGATGCAATTCAGTTAACCACTCAGCTCAGAGGTTCAGAGAAGGTGAGGTGTTACATATTTACTAAGCACACACAGAGCATTTACTATGTGCCCTACCCTACACTATGGAATTTAGAAAAATTTAAAGCATTTAAATTCAGAAATTCTTGGTCACTTTCTTTTCTGTAATATTTCTTCACCTACTCTTTCTCCTTTCTCTTCTTTATATTTTTTTACATAACATTTATATGAATTTCCAATATTCAGTTTTTACTATAAATAGTAGTTGACAACCCTACCCTTACTGTAGGGGATGTTTAGGGAGAAAATTCAAAATATATTTATGTTTTATCAAAACTTTAACAAAATCAATTATAAACATGCTGCTATAAAATATTATTCATTGAAATATATTAATTTCTGCTAAGAGGCAATTATTTCAACTTTCAATGAATTTTAGAGTTCTTCCTTTATGTGTGACTGATCCTTATTGACATGTTTTCTGTACTATCAATGAGAGGGAAAATGGTTGCTGAAACAACCATTATAAAAATAGTTTAACAGACTGTATTTATTTGAAGGAGTCCTGCTTATTAGAAGAAGAATATGGCATTAATTACCCTTTTCCTCCAATAAGTGATTCTTCCAGGCACCTGCGAGGAGATAAAGAAAATGATTTGTGTTTTTCCTTTTCATCTATTGAAATCATCCTTTTTTTCTGACTGGTAAATATAAACAAGTTGGAAAGCAAGGATGAATTATAAGAAGGCTTGTTGTCTAAGCCTGCTCCCCAAACTGTAGAAAAAGAGGTTGATACTGAAATGAAACTATAAATCAAGGAGGGACAGTGTTCGCTTTTTTGGAAGACTTAGCTTCTCAGCTAATATGTCCTGTTGTGGTGAAATTTGAATATAACAAAGTGACTGTTATTCCTGCTATTTCTAAGGGAAGATGTCAAAGTGGAGGGGAAAGGGTGACAGTTTGTAACGCTGTACCACCGTAGCGGATACTCCTGTCTTCTTGTACATGAATGTATTGAATCGTAGTGACACAGCTGACAAAAAGAGTTATGTCTTTTCATGAGCTTGTATTTTTTATTGCTCACATTGCTCTTGAAGAAGAACAAAATACAGGTGAATTCAATAAGCTAAAAATTTCCCCTAGCATACAGTATGATACTGTCTCCTGGTGGAAGAGAAGGCAAACGGGGCACAAAGTGCTTCTCTACCACGAATGGAACATGTATCTGGGAGAGAAAGCGAGCGTTACAGTACCTAGACTTCTGTCTGTCCTCCCCAAAATGAGACTCTCCCTTTACAGTTCCAAAACATTCCAGCAATCTAGAGAAATAACGATGGCCACCAATATCACTGAACTAATAACTCCTTCTTCCTAAGATGTCTATTTTGTTTCCAAGTAAGCCAGCCACACTAGGAAAAGTATGCAATGCCATGTTTACATTATTTTTAAAGAAGACAAAAACAGCATCCAAAAGTATTGGAAAAGTAAATCTAGTTTAATATAGAGGCACACATATTTCTCAATACACTCTCCTATAAATTGCCTTTAATATACTCACAAAGATATTTAAAAAGGGCAAAAGCTAACAACTAGACCATAAATGAAAAAATAAGACCATAAATCAAGGTGTAGGGGGAAATCTCGAATAACAACATAATCAATAAAGATGAATTTAGAAGAATACTTTAAAATTATACATGCAAAAACGATGTGTGTATATGCGTGTGTATATATGTGTGTGTGTGTGTGTGTGTATACATATATATATATATATATATATATATGAGTTTTGAGCCAGAATAGCCCAGATGGCCATAAGAAGCTCTAAAAGTAGTTTGATTCACTGTCCTCCTCCACAATTCTGCTCTTCCCTAAAACAAATTTATATATCTACATCTATATCTATAATATATGTACCTACATACCTACCTATCTACACACACACACGTCTATACACAGATACACATATATGCATATATACCCATATATATTTATTTTTCTATTGTGTGGAAAATAATTTCTGAACAGCCAAGTGTATTTCATTCTATCACTTGTTCCAGACTACCCTTCCTATTTCTCATAGGATCCTGTCTTACTATGTACATCTATTAAGTGACTATGTATTTATAAACTTTAGTAACAAATGGCCACAAAATCCCACTGGCCTAGAACAACAAAGATTTATTTCTCACACATGTTACATGTCAGCTGCAAGTTGATGATGGCTCAGCTGCAGCTCTTTTCAACTCAGCTGTATTCCAAAGATTTTCTTTATAATAGGATCTTGCTGAAGAAGCAGCTTCAATATGGAGGATAATATTCTTTTGGCACAGGAAAAGGATGAGAGTTGAGCAGGAGTAGATTTAGCACTGACCCTCAATTGACATATTGCAATATGAAGATTGCATATTTTTTCTCTTCTAAGCCCCTGAGATTTTGAAATCACTTGTCAATATTTTAAAAATTTACTAAATAAAAGTTTGTTCTTAGATATGGGAAACTGTTAAAAAAAAAATCCCAAAATATGTAATATTGGCTTCAGGGCTGGATGTTGAACAGGGAGGAAACTGTTAATGAAGATTAGCAAATTATTTGTGCTGGGCTCTATTCCTTTCTGTCCCCAACTTAGAGTGTTATGCAGTGAAAAAATATTTTACACGATTTCCTAAGATATTTGGGAAGGTAAATAGCATCTCATGGCTTTAGGCAAAGGAATAGCAAAACTGAATTTTTCCAGTTTGCCTTAATTTTTATTAGGTGCACTTGTTATTGAGCACTAGCGGACTAACAGTAACAGAAGGCATTATAAAATATATATGATTTTTAAAATGTACTGAGCTTGGGAAAAAAAAAAAAAAACTGTGTGAGCAAAGGACAGACTCAGAGTACTCAAGGAATAATGTATGAAAACAGGTTCATTCCCTGAACATAATATCAAAAAGACTAACTATCATTTCTTTGAAACTCCTTTACATGCAGAAGGCTGTATTTTGTAGCCTCCCTTGCATTTAGATGTGGCCATGTGACTGACTTTAAGCCAATGGGATTGTGAAGGAAATGATTTACACCACTTTAATGCTTGGCCTCTAAAGCCTCCCCATGGATGACCTGTGTCATCCATGAATGACTGGTCCTGAATGACTACAGAGAGCAGCATCCCTTGTCAATGCCTACTGATCAAATTTCATTTCAAGATAGATAGACTTTTATTAAATGAAATTACGGAGACTAAGAGTCATAACACATAGCAATACCTTATGTAATGTTCATATTGGAAACATAATCGCCTAAGTACTTCACAAGTAACTGGGAAGTTGACTATTTTTAACTAAAAACAAAATTAAAGTGTGGGTGGTTCTTAAAGGAGCAAGGAGTATTAAACTTAGATTTTTGTTCAATGCTAAACAAGAGTAAAAAGGAACAAAGTGTACATTAATTTTATGTGACTCTCTACAAAAAAGATCCTGAAGCCAAGAAATTTGTAAAAGATGGCCTGTCTGTGAGCTATCTTAAAGATTAAACACTCTAAGAATCCAGGCGTTCAAAACAAAACCAGGTATCTGTAAACTGCGGTGCAGGAACCAAGTCTGGCCCACTGCCTGTTTCTGTAAACACAGCTTTATTAGAACACAATCATACTTAGTTATTTATGTACTTGCCTATGATTGCTTTCACACTACAACAACAGAGGTAAAGAAGTTGCAACAATCTGCATACCTTGGAAAGCCAAAAATATTTACTCTCTGGACATTTATGGAAAAGTTTGCTGATTCCCAAATAAAACAAAACCAAACCAACAATCTGATTAATATCCTACCTTATTTGTCCATGAAATACATTATTTTATGTTAAATGCGTGTTTTTACAAGAAGTGCACTATTTAAAAATCCCTGTCTTTTGAGGGGGAAAAAGTTTTGATTTAAGAAATGTAAACCCAAGTGAGTTTCTTTCTACTTCTTTGCAAAGGTAAGAAAAATTCGTCATCTGATATTTTACATGTCTGATAATTGCAAAAAGTCCTGAGGAAAAAAAAATTGATGTATTACGGGAAAGAAATAATGCAGTATTTGGGTTATATACATAGGATTTAGAGATAACCTGATTTTGTAGTACAGATTACTCCATCAACTCTATAGTTCCTTGATGTCTTCATGTCCAAAATAGGTTTAATAATAAAGAAACCATGTGTATTAAAGTAGATAATTCATAAAAGGTACTTAGAACAGTGCATATCAAAGAAGAAATGATCAATGTATTTGTTTTTTTTTTAAGAGAGCAAGAAAAAATAATGCACCTCAAAATTTGAAAGCCACAAATCATAACATGAAAATTTTTTAAGAGCAGTGAAACACTCAATATGCAGTTTATCATTAATAACCTAGGTAACTTTGGGTAGAAGACTGAATGCAAAAACAGTTCTAAATCAGAAGTGTTTGATGTATAATATAAATAATAAAATTATCCCATAAGCTTTAAAACAACTAAATTGTAATATAATGTGATAATAGAAAACAGAGAAAGGAAAAATGCCTGAAACTACTTTTTAAAGTCTGTGTCTTTCTCTCTCTCTCTCCCTCTGTCTGTCTGTCTATCTATCTATCTGTCTATCTATCTATAAGCAAATACTTTTTTAAAAAAACAATACTCAGTGCTGATGACATGTTAATAAAGACATATTAATATATCTTTATTAATTTATTAACAATTACATTTAAGTCTGTAATCCATCTTGAGTTAATTTTTGTATAACATGTAAGGAAGGGATCCAGCTTCACTTTCCTGCACATGGTTAGTCAATTTTCCCAGCACTATTTATTAAATAGGGAATCCTTTCCTCATTGTCTGCTTTTGTCACGCTTGTGAAAGATCAGATGATTGTTGATGTGTGGTGTTATTTCTGAGTTCTCTGTTCTGTTCCATTGGTCTGTATGTCTGTTTTTGTACCAGTACCATGCTGTTTTGGTTACTGTAGCCTTGTAGTATAGTTTGAAATCAGGTAGTGTGGTGCCTCCAGCCTTGTTCTTTATGCTTAGGATTGTCTTGGCTCTATAGGGTCTTCTTTGATTCCGTATGAAATTTAAAGTAGTTTTTTCGAATTCTGTGAAGAAAGTCAATGGTAGTTTGATGGGAATAGCATTGAATCTATAAATTACTTTGGGCAATATGGTCATTCCATGACAACAGCGATATAAATATTTATATATTTTTAATTCTTACATATATAAGATATATATACATTCAATTGAATACATATATTCAATTTTTACATATATGTGTATATACATATATACACTATATATATGTGAGTGTGTGTATATATGTACGGAAAATACATAAATATTTGTATTTTCTGGTGCTGCTCTAAGAAATTATTTTTCAATTATCATGGCAATGGCTGGCTAACTTTATAACTGGGTATGAGATTATTTTGAGAATGGTTGCACTGATATTTATCTTCAGCTGAATAGCTGAATAATTGGAATATGCAGTTTTGAGTAGTTCAAGCCAGCTGACTGCAACCTCTTTTTCACTAAAAGTCTTGGGTATTCCATCCTATCAT
The DNA here is from genome assembly GCF_002776525.5 of Piliocolobus tephrosceles. Taxonomy (NCBI): domain Eukaryota; kingdom Metazoa; phylum Chordata; class Mammalia; order Primates; family Cercopithecidae; genus Piliocolobus; species Piliocolobus tephrosceles. Next base: position 22,586,457 of record NC_045446.1, on the reverse strand, counting down.
TGTTATTTTATTTTTAAGCCAAATAATTTTGCAAAATGCCTGGCACATCTCTTCTCCCATCTGGAACCGAAAGACACTCAAAGGTTAAAAGTTAATCCTACTTGAGCAAAAGATGGGTTTTTTATTCTGGTTTGCTTGGTCTTCCTGATGAATATATTTTTTTCTGGACAGCTAGATCATAAGATAAAAATAGCCATGAGATACTATTGACCAGACTTTTTTCTCTCCTTTGAGAAAAAAGTTGATTTTACTTTTAGAAGAAGCCTTTTCAGGGACTCTACAACTGGGTTGATTTTCTAATTCAGTACCCTTTTTTGTTACTCTGATGTAAAATTTTTCCACAAGAGGATTATCCATAATTTAATTATTATTATTTTCTTCTTACATCTAATTACAGGCAGCAGGAAGGAATCTGCTGGCAGAAATAAGCATACTAAGCCTCTCATCTGAGCTGAGAATTGGGAGTATTGGGAAACATACTCTAAACATACTTTCTTTCATAGATTCCTCAGCCTCCACAGTATGCGGCTGCTACATTTATATTTTATGCATATAGATATGTGTTGTTTAATAATGTATAGAAGTGGATACACTTGCAACAAGGCAATGCGATGTTTTCGTTTGATCTACTTTGGTAGAATCACTCTCTGTCAGGAAATTTACTGTGATGTTGTGCACAATAAATATTTAATAGCGTTGGAGACATCAGAGTCTATTTTTCTTTGAAGAGTGCTTAATTATGTCAATTTCCCGTGATGAGATGCTAAAGTCAGTATTATTTGAATTTGGAGTAACTGTTCGGAGATGACGAAATCCTTGCTTGTGGCTCCCCTTCCACAAAAAGTCAATGTGCGTGAGTTTAAGCAGGCAATATAGCAGAACCTCAATCTCATTAATTTGGGTCACACTAATTAAATATTTGTGATACTTCAGCTGTGTTTGAGCTAAAGTTTGCCTAGTACTATCCATGAAGAGAGGATTGGTTAAGCTAAACATGAGAATAAACAACACGGAATTTTAAAAGTTACATCTATCTTTATATTGTCCTCTATATTCATGTAATTTGATATCTTTTTATTTGCCTATATAAATTTAGATATATAGATTATTTGCCTTCATGTTAGGTTGAATCATAGGTTGACATTTGATAATTTTGGCCTAAATATGGGTAATTTTATATGGGTCAATTTATAACCTTCAGTCCTCTCAGTACAGAAGGTCTGATGATAGACAAAGTAACATTTCTCTCAATTCCTTCCAGAGGAAGACAGACCATGCTATGTTCTTGCTACATTTTTCTTACATTATCACTAGAACATTCTAAGCCAAGACCTTAGATGATGGAAAAGTTGATAGGATAAGCAACAAAGTTCCACTTGGCTTTCCAAATAATTGCATGCATTTGGCCTCGATCTTGAGAGTTATAACTTGTAACTCTCAGTAAAGTCAGAACATATGGCATCACTATGAAGAAGAAACTACAACGTGGTTCTCTGTACATGATGACAGCTTTGACTCAAATATCTCATCGCAATGTTATTTTTACATTCTCCAAAGAACAAACTTTTTAAAATATGTATTTTCTACTGGACAAAATAAACAATATTAGACGTTCAGGAGAAATTTTCTTTGGAAAAGTCTGTTTACAGAAATGTAGTAATGATTAGAATAAAAAGCAAAATATATAAACTATGTATAAAAAGAACTGCTTAAAAATTATTGAATACCAAACATGTCTTATTTTAATAATAATAATTCGACACATGATTTTCACAGTTACGAAGTTTCACTTGAAGATTTCATGAGGTATACCAAGTAAAAGATTTTTTAAATCCCTAGAGTAAAGAAGTGGATGCTATCAAATTTAACGCATGCATATCTGAGTGTTACAGATAATGATTTTTTACCAGGTGGTAGGTTCTTTGAAGACAGAGAAGATATCTTACACATCTGCAGATCCCCAAAAATATCTTACAGACCATCGGACGCAAAATCTGTGTTTTAAAACACATTTATCAAATTGCATCCTTCTCTGTATCATGTCTCAGAGACATACCTGGCCCATCTGTGCGTTTCATCCTCTATTCACAATGTTGGTGCAATGATAAACAAGTGAGTCATACCAGGTCGATGGTATCTAATAATGGGACTTTTGCTCAAATTATTGGCAAACATGGAAGAAGAAATATTCTTCCGTAGTTTTAAGAATGCAGCTCATCATCCCTCATCCTTTCAAATAATATCTGCAGACACCCATCATGTATCAGACTCTATATACCAGAAGTGAAAAATATCCCCAGAAGAAAACTGAGAGAAAATGAGAGCATGACAACATCATTTGAGTATCAGAATGTAGGTCTAACTGAAAATTATTACAAAAGTTTATAGTTTATTTAATTTAAGGCAGTATTTTAGGTTGCCAGTGGCAACAAAGACGACACCTGAATAGCATAAAACGTTTTCCAAATTGAGGTTTCTTGGGTTCAGATATCATTCAGACAATGTTAGTATACCTTACACTCAACTCATATAGTTCTAGGGAGATACAATTTAGTAGTCATGTTACACACGCATCCTTGCATTTAACTAATACAAATCCAATTATTGGAACATAGACACACTCACCCCTACAGACATAAAAACACATGTAAATTTCATACATACATACATGCATCAGTGTATATACGTGCAGGTATGTATACAATCTACATTGTTCAGATACTTCTGTCTGAACTGCTATTCTCTCAGATGATTTTAGTATGTGCTTTCTTCTCATACTGTATTTTATGTTGACATTTATAAGTTTAAATAAGTATTTTTTATATAATAGACATAATTTCCTAGGGAATTGTAATTTTAAAATACCCCCTGAATCACTGAAATATTGTTTATAACAGTTAAAGAATGGAGATCTATAAATTCCCACTGCATTAGCGTTAAATTACAGTAACTCTATAATATAGAATATTATAAAGTAATTTAAAATGAGAAAGGGTTACAAAAATTAAAAATATTTCATGAATAAAACCTACATGCTAGTACAAGTTTTTAAAATCTCATATTTTTGAAAAATAGAAGATAAATGTATATTCATAGTCATAATATTCACATATGAATTAACATCACATAGATTCACAAACACACAAACACACACACACACACACACACACAGACACACACACAGGTCCAAGATGTGTACATCTTTTCATAGTGATTAGACATGAGAGCCTAACTGTTCAACATTTTAAAAAGGAAGCAGTTGGAATTTGCTGTAGTACGCACTTAATTTACCTTTTAATAACAAGAAGGAGAAAATCCAAGAGACCTGACCCTACCAGTCAAAATCCACTGACCATCAGTTAATAATCATCAGAGCAAATTGGCTGCCTATTTTGTGTTGTATCGTTATCTTCTGCATGTGACACTTACAACTTTTATTATATCGACAGTGCTTAAAATCCACCTATAGCAGCCCATCTGCAAAATGTGGGCAGTAGAGGCAGTGAAATAAAACATTTGGTTATGTTCAAAGTGTGTCCCTTTTCTCATTGTTTAGATATAACTCTTACATGTCTTGGCCCTAAATTTTTATTATTACCCCAGTTTAATTCAGGCTTTTTATAATGCCATCCTGCCCTTGGCTCTATTCTGCCTTTCTGTGATTGTATTTTGCCCTATTTTAAAATATTATTTTAAATTGATAAATAATAGTTGTAATTTATGTGGTACAATGTGATATTTTGTTATACATATACAATGTGGAGTGATTATATCAAGCTAATCAATCAAGCTAAACACATCAATCACTTCTCTTTCATGGACATTTTTTGTAGTGATACATTTGAAATGTACTCTCAGTTATTTTAAAATATACAATATGTTATTTTTGACTAAAGTCACCCTACTGTGCAATCTGTCTCAAAACTTACTCTTCCAGTCTAGCTGAAATGTTGTACACTTTGACCAGTCACTTCCCATTCCATCACTCTCCCACCTCCATCCTCAGTCTCTAGTAACCACTATTCTACTCCTACTTCTATGAATGCAACATTTTTAGATTCCACATGTACGTGGGATCATGCAGTATTGGTCTTTCCATTCTTGGACTCTTTTATTTAGCTTAATGTCCCTGTTTTGATCTCTGCAGCCATTGTAATGTTAGAACAGTCTTGTTCATTCTATTCATTGTATGTACTCCAAGAATCCCATCTTTGGGGCTGCAAATAAAGTCCTATGTAACAAATAATTTATTTCAGGAAGAATTTTCTAGCACTAAGAAATGAGACTATGGAAGCAACTATTTATTCTGTCTATGCACACGGTTTTAAGTGCTTCCAAGAAATCTAAATTTGGCCTCCTCATTTAAAAGATAAACAACTCCACTACCATCTATGTTTAAAAGCACCCATAAATCTGAATCACCATCTGGTCCTTCTTCAGTAAAAGAGCTAATTATTCAACTGCTACCTGAACATCTCTACTTAGACAGATGCCTCCCCCATCTACAACTCAAATGCCAGACTGAATTCATGCTTCCTCTTATTCCAAATTAGCCCAATCCTTTCTTGTGTTAGATATCCCAATTAATGATGTGCCATTAATGTTGTCACCAAACCTAGAATCTGAGAGGTGGCCTCTTTTAAGTGCCCTTTCCCCTCATAGTCCACACTATACTGAGTCCTGTTGATTCATCCTCCCTTGATATGTCTCAACCCAGTCCTCTACTCTTCATTTTCACTTTACTTACTTTCATTCAGAAATGCATCATCCTTCACTTTTATGTTTGCCAGTGTTCACTCCACTCCGTTTACCCTTCACATTGTCACCAACTCATCTTCCTAAAATGGAAAAGTCTACGTTATTACCATCTTAAAATCAATCAGTTGCTTGATGATTCCAAGATAAGTGATCTATGATTTTTTTTTTTTTTTTTTTTTGAGATGGAGTTCCACTCTTGTTTCCCAGAGTGGTGTACAATAGCCCTGTCTCAGCTCATTGCAACCTCTGTCTCTTGAGTTCAAGTGATTCTCCTGCCTCAACCTCCCAAGTAGCTGGAATTACAGGCACCTGTCACCATGCTTGGCTAATTTTTGTGTTTTTAGTAGAGACAGGGTTTCACCATGTTGGCCAGGCTGGTCTCTAACTCCTGACTTCAGGTAATCTGCTCACCTTGGTCTCCCAAAGTGCTGGGATTACAGGTGTGAGCCACTGCACCCGGCAATAGTCTGTGACTTTTTTGTTGTGCACACCACAAGTTAAAAATAAAGAGTAATCACTCCCAGGAGTCTATTAATTAATTATAAATTATATGTCTCTGTATTATGTATAATGTGTGTGCTATAAATCACACACAGACAAAAATAAATAATACAAGATAACAATAAATGTGTATAGCTGTTCTCTGTTTTCCTCTAGTATCCCAGTGAGTTGTTCTGACCATCTCTGAAGCTGGCTCACTTTGGTTTGAAATTTATTGTTTCAGTGAACAAAATCCATTCGTTTTCTTCAGTCATTTCTTCCTTTGGGCCACTTTGAATCCTGTTCTTCCTTCTACCATAGACCCTATCATGAAGAATTGTGATTTATAGTTTATGTATGATAGGGATAAGATATAGGTAGGGTTAAGATTAGGTCTAAGGTTACAGGCTGAGCTTCTTGACAGCAGAATATAATACGGTCTTTGTTTTCTCAAACTGAGTACTTAGCACATTACTTGGAGTATGTTTGCTAAATAAATTAATGAATTAATGTAAATAAGTGTTAGCGTATTAATCAGTTTAGATTGAGCTTTCTAAATGTAAAATGGATTTGATTGGATTGGCCCTGATCTGAAATTTACTTTTACACTTTAAGTATAATATACACTGTAATGATTGATCTTATCTTTTTAAAAAATAATAATTATGTATTATCTTTCACTTTTTTCTTTTTTTTCTTTTTTTTTTATTATTATACTCTAAGTTCTAGGGTACATGTGCATAACGTGCAGGTTTGTTACATATGTATACTTGTGCCATGTTGGTGTGCTGCACCCATCAACTCGTCAGCACCCATCA
>NC_045446.1:22559409-22575401 GCF_002776525.5 Piliocolobus tephrosceles | reverse complement strand
TGATGGGTGCTGACGAGTTGATGGGTGCAGCACACCAACATGGCACATGTATACATATGTAACCTGCACGTTATGCACATGTACCCTAGAACTTAAAGTATAATAAAAAATAAAAAATAAAATAAAATAAAATAAAATAAAATAAAAAAAGAATTTGCCTTGTCAGGTAAAAAAAAAAAAAAAGAAAGGATAAACAATTATCTAGCATTTAGGAGACATTTGCTATCTAAAAATGCCCTGATTGTAGCTGACTGTTATCTATTTATTTGCCAGGTCCCTTGGAATCTCAAATCAGAAATATTTTGTATACAAGCAATACATACAACCATGTGTATTTAGAAAAGTAATAAAACGGAATTTTGTTATAATTCTATGTTTTGGATTCTGGTTGTCTTCAAAGTTAATATGTTTTCATTTGATTTTGCTCCTAAGTTTCTGGGAAATAGATGCTGACAGAAATTATCATATTTTGAGAAAGATTATTGTTGTGTTTTCAACTGCTTAAATTGTTTGAGTTAGAAATATTGAAGGACCTTAAAGCACGTTTTCATGATTTCCTTCAGTCACATTTATTTTATCTGGATGCCTACTGATTAACTGCCTTCTCAGAGATAAATAAAAGCCTTCAACCTCTGTTTCAGCACTGATTCCACAGGAAGACACAGGAGGCCATGCAGTTTGCAAGTCGACATTAGTTGCACAATTTCAAAAAATGTCCTCCTGAGGCAAGCTACAAAAAGTTCTCAAGATAGAGGTAAGATTTTTATCATCATACATTTATGATCATGAATTTTTTAATTGGCTTTAGAAAGAAAAAAGTGTTCATTAAGCATGAAAAGGTGGTGAGCATGGAGAAAGATAAACCACTAACATAAATCTAAATTAATTGCTCCAATATTTTTGAAAGCAAGCCAAAATTAAGCCGAGATATGAACTTTTTAATATAATTTGTTTCTCTTCCCCAAAGCAGATGTCACTGCCACTTTGGCCAGAGTTCTACAATGAAAAATCATTATCCTTAAGGTTAACCTCAGAACCAAAGTAGACTCTGCCATTTAAAAATTTCCATACCGGTTTCTACTCGCCAAGTTTCTGAGTGTGCCACACAGGATCTCTGGTTGCTGTTAGTTCTCTAAGACATTTCACATGAATGTAAATAATTAATAATAGCAATTAATATGTGCATGGAGGTTTTTCCCTTCCAAAGTGCTTTACAAACATTCTTTAATCCCACAAGCTAAAAGCAAACTTTATTCACCTGAAGTCTACAGTAAGGTTTGGAATTTGTTCAAAGATGACATTGCTTACTGACCCCCAATGGGGGCTTGATAATCAGCATGAAAAACAGACAAAAGAGACAGAAAAGGGGATGAGGGTCACAAAAAGAGAGAAGTGAAAATAAATCACATTCAACAAAATGTGATGAGTATTACTGAGAAGCTTTCATGCATCAGACATTGATCCAGACATAGATGACCAATACAGGATGACTATGATTGGGACTAAGCTGGAAGTCTTTGCCAAATTGGAGTTTTCTATACCTATGGTTAGATAATGGAAGTGCAGGGTCTTAAGAGACTTTATAGACTGGAGATATTTTATCCATATTTGGTGTGAGAAAAGGCATAATTGAAAAGGTAGTATTTGAAAAGAGTTCTATAGGATGGGCAAAATTTCAGTAAGCACAGTTGGAAGCACAGAAGGCATTCTCCATAGAAAGGCAGATGTGAGCCCAGGCACGGAGCAATATTCAGGAAAGTCTGTCCTGGAAAAGAAGAATACACGGAACTGTTTGGCTGGAGGTATGAAAGTGCTTGGGTTATGAAGTGGAGGCAGTACTGAAAGACATGTGTCTGGCTAGATTGTAGTAGACTCTACTCTAGCAAAAGAAGGCAAGGCATAATTCAGTAGGTGGTGAGAGTCCTTGAATGTGTTTTAGCATGGGAGGAAAATGATCAGATTTTTGCATTGCTAACAGCATTCTGCTAAAAACAGAATTTTTCAGCAGTGTTGAGAAATGTTGAGGTTTCATGCAAATGTAACATGTATCCTTCCTAAGGCCTTTAAAAGAAAGTCCAACTGAGGTGTAATGCAGATGTATCCAATTCTTCCCAAGAGCCATGGAGAAAGCCCAATAAGGGGTTTCATTCAAGACCCTCTGTCTATAATGAGGGAGATGGTGTGACTTGCTCTCTCTGGAAGCTTTTTGAATGACTGATGTTGCTGAGGCATCTAATTTAAACTTACTTGGATTTATCTGGCCTGAGGGAGTTGCTGAGATCTTTTAACTGACAAGGTAGGAATTAACTATTAAAGAGTGATAGAAAGATCAGTCAGATGTCTTGTCTGAGAGGCACCCAGGGCTTCAAGCTGGTGAAGGGAGAAGCATCAGTCGTGGCTCTTAGAATATATTCCTTACGGCCCCTACTCCTTCCCAGGGCCTAATCAGAAAGCTGTAGACTTCCCATCTTAGAGGGACTATTAGAGTCACTGCAGCCATCAGTGGACTGGTGCTCTGTGCTTTGACAGATCTGATCTCAAATCACCTTCCCAATGCCCTTTCCTTAAGATGCAGGTACTAATGTAATCTGAATAAAACAGTCCAGCCTACAATACTTGCTCCACTTTGAGATCAGACCATATCTCTGAAAGGACTGTTGGGAAATTTTGCAACTGCCCCATCCATTAGCTGTCTATGACTCAAATGCTTGGCTAATTCAAATCTCCTCTTCAAGTACCCCCCATGTCTGCTATTGACTCTTACTGAATTGACTTTTCTGGCCAAGCATTTCAGTAATGATTCTAACTCTGGTGCTTTCTAACTTAGTCTTTTTTCTTCAATATAAGAACCCAACTTTCCCACTTAGTGCTGCTAGAGAGATTTTGATTCAGGAAGCAAATGTGGGTCCAGACTTCTATATTTTTGACAAGTGCTTTACCTTATCCTGATGCAGCTATTCAAAGAACAAGTACCCTAGACTGCAAATCACATATAGGTAAGTATCAGGCCTTTTTTTCTTGCCACCATGATCCTATGCCTAACACAGTGCTTCTTACAAAGAAGAGGCTCAGTGTATGTTTACTGAGGCCCTGAATGAGTGAGGGAATGAACACACTGGCTGCAGAGCCCTCTGCCTCTTCTCAGATCTTACATATTAGAGATCCTGGCCTGAAACTAATTGAAATTTCAGACCTATCTGTGTATATCTAGTAAAATGAATGGATAGACATTTAGAATTCGGTTACCTTAGGATGCTTTTGTCAATGTGAGAAGAGAGCGATGGTCAATTCTTGCCTAAAAGGAAGAAACAGTAAAGGGCAAGGGGCAGTGATGACCAGGCCTGTGGTCAGAGGGGTCTGAGAGAGAAGGTGAAAGTGCTGTTTGTATAATGGGCATAAGCGAAAGGTGAGGAAGAGGAAAGAAACCCTCATTTTTCTGCAGCAGTTAGCGTGACTCCATAAGAGGAAAACTGCAGCGAATGTAGGCTACTTCAGCATCATGCAATTAAAAGTTGAAAACATCAGAGGTTAGTAACTTGGGAATGAACATAAATGAGACAATAGATAACAACAATAGGAGTGGCAGCAATGAGATATGAAATGGCCAAGCAAAGTTAGGCAATGATATCAGACAAGAGTAACAATGTAGGAGTCCCCCAGGAGACCCTCAAGCCAATTCATTGGGGATTTTTTGGTGGACTTGAGTTGATCAAATAAGGGTCATGTCATTAACTTCAGTTAATCATATAGGGGTCATGTCATGATTTATGTGTTTTATTGTATGGCATCATTAGCATTCGTAGCAGGTGTGGCCTGGTCATGTGTGGGTTGCATATATAGTCATTGGAGAAAACTGTCTCTCTCACTTTCCTTGACTTCTTCAGCTATTGCCATTTCAATCTCCACTCAGTAGCTCATGAGCTTGGTTTAAGTAGCAGATGTGCAACAATCCCTATGTATCTTATATATACATACTCACTTCCCCACATACACCCCTAAGTCTTCAAGATTTAGGGACAGGTCTACAATTCTATGCCAGGCTCCCTCAAACAGTCTTCAGGACTGTAACAAATCCTTCAGTGAATCTGCTAACTTGTTTCTATGCTACAAATAGTTTTCTGTAAACCACAGTGTTTTGTTCATCTCCTGGGTGAGAATAAAAATCATAGCATTGTGAAGTTTTGAGGCATAAAAACCAAAGAAGTTTTATTAATCAGTCTCAGTGCTGCAGTCTGTGTGGGTACTTATTTTTCTCAGTTAAGGTTTTAGAGAAGTCACACTGCTAGGGACAGTATTATTACTTAACATTATTACTACTTTCAGTTGTATTTATAAACAGCTTGCTTGATTGCCTCCTTTTTGCCCTGTTAGAGAGAGGGCTGTACACCTGACCCCCAACACTGATGAGATTGAGAACAGTTTATTAGTCTTTTAAACTCACAGCCCAGGAGAGCTGGACACCATATGCTGTACAAGGCCACACACAGGGAGTTACACTCAGGAACAGAGAAAACAATCAGGGGCTGTGGGAGGCAGACTTTACAGTAACAAGGGGATGAGATGAGCCCTGCCTCCCATGAGAGGATGTGACTGACTTATTTGAATCATTCTGCAGTGAGAAACCCACTACTCAGCGATAAGCAGCCACTGTACATGGTCTATACATGATCTATATTGATAAAGAGACTACACATGGTCTCTGTGATAAAGAAAGTTGTTTGGTAAGGGAACCTTGGTAAGGGAACCTTACCAAACTCTATTCCCTTGACTCTAAGGGAATAGAGTCAAGGAGAAGGGCTTGCAGGTAGGCCATTTGAGAGACTCTCAGTGTCAGATGTCAAGGCAGTATGTAACATTGAAACTTTATTTCAGACTTTGTGCCGTACAGTTGACATTTAATGAATGCTTACTATATGTTACATGCTGGTATAAGAGCTATAAAGAGATTTCTCATTTTGTCTCTACAGTTTTTCCTCACAACAAGACTATACCCATGAGAAAGTACTGTGAATTCTCTCCTTTTTTACACATGTGGTGATTGTATTTAAGTTCTCACAGTTAGGCATAGGGCCAAGATTTGAGGCCCTTCTTAATACTATGTGCATCGCCTTCTGCTAATATCAATAATTGTGCCAAGTTCATTAGGGCTTTTAAATACAAATTTAAGTTTAGGATCCTTGAATTTCAGAAGTATAATGAGTCATGGAGATCTCAGTTTACCTGGGGAAAATTAAATACATACATCTTTTGAAACAGATAATTAGGACAAGATGTGGAATAAAGCAATCATAGACCAAAATTGAGCTAATGTTAATTAAATGCAGGTATTTTTTAACGACCTGCGGAGTAGTGATATTGCTAACATGAAAATGACATGAACTGTCAAGAAGATGTCCTACAAGGCAATTAAGATGCTCTTAGATAGTATACTTTAAGTTTTACGTAACTCAAGCTTTGCGGACCTCAACCATCCATGGTATCAATGTAGTCACATTAATATGAATAACTCATGTTTAATTATCTCTGGTTCCCACTTACTTAGTCATCTGTAAAAACAATTTCCCCAAATATTCATGATATTACTCGGGATGTCTCAAGTGTTTTCATGAACAAATCTTCTTTGTCAGAGTAGTTTATTGAGCACTACCTCCCCTGCCATTTAGTCCCTGGTTTCCTGCATTCACCTACAAGGGACTAACCCTCTGTCAAAACCTCAGTCACTCCTTGCTGAGCACTTCTTCATTTCTGCTGCTTCCCCAAACAGAACACCAATGATTCTCTAGTCCAAAGTGTTCCCTAGCTGCTATGCAATGTGTGCCAAAAGGGGAAGGAAATGCCCCTATTTTTTTAGATTGTACTCATTTGGGATGATTCTAGATTGGTACCATTTCTTTAACTTTGTCATGAAGTGAATCTAATGGCTGCTTTCTGTTTATTTTCTTTACTTAAGAGGGTAGATGCTTCTTTTATTTTTCCTTTATAATCAAAAGTGAAAAGAAATCATTCCTTCTAAATTCAGGTTTCCACCAAGGTCTCCTAGCCATACTACTTAAAAAAAAAGAGAGAGAGATAATTTACATACAGTAAAATCCACTTTTTGGTGCAAAGTTCTGGGAGCTCTGACAAGTACATACAGTCATGTAGCAGACATCATAATCAAGGTATAGAACAATTTCGTCATCTTCAAAAATTCCTTTGTGCTCCAGTCATTCAGCTTCAGCCTCCTGCAGTTACTAATCTGTGTTCTGTTGGTATATTTTGCCTTTCTTTGAATGTCATGTAAATATTCATCCTGGTCAAAAATATATATATTTGTTTTTATTTGTGACAAAGTTGAATATGGTCCCCATTTGTCTCGGACTATTTCAGTTTATGCGTAATTATCAATAAAAACCACTTTTATTCTCAGGAGTTTTTCATTCTAGATAATAAATTAGAGGATTGTGCTATTTATTATAGTGTGCAGGCACACACACACACACACACACACATCTCCATGGAGGATTGGTTTGAGGCCACATGTCACAAAAAAGAATAAATCTCCACATTCTTCTCAACTATTTCCCTAATCCCTTCGTTTTCACACAAAAAATGAATAAACACAGACAGCTCAGCAAATTGGAATCTTTAAATTTTGAATACGGTTATTTTTCCCAACTTGATTTTCAAGTGCATGACCCAGTAACCCTGGCTATTCAGATATTTAGCAAATAATCCAGCTAAGATACATACACATAAATGCATCACATTTCATAACTTAAAATTGCCGCTATCATATGCTAACTTTCCTAACGTATGAATATATAAAGAGCTTGTCACTGGAAGTGTCCATACATAGGCAGGTCAACCACTTGTCAGGCAGGACTATAAAAGAGATAATTCAGGAAGCAAAATGGGCATGAAGAGCACTGGACTTCCTGCTATCTGAGATCCATTCCAGCCTAAGACAGTGGAGCACCATTGTTGAAAACAATGTAAACTTTTGATTACGATATCAATATCAATATTGATACCTACATATCAATTCTAGATTTGCCACTTCTTTCCTCAGCTTATGTTTTCTGATGTGTCAAATGGGAGTAACAGTTAATGTAGTTGTTAAAATTAAATGGAATGATGTAATTTGTTAGCATAGTGTCCAGCATGTCCTAAGAGTTCATAAAAGGTATTTGTTATTAAATTAAACCAGAGTTTTTAATTAGTTGCTTTTTAGAGTTTATTAGTGCTTAGGGTAATATAAGCCAATGAGGTCCATTGAATCAGGCTTGATGAAACATAGCAGTTAAATTTGTATTTTGTCGAATAGAAGGTAGCTATTTTAAGTTTCCCCCTCCTTTTAGAAGCATGCAAGGTGAAGCATAACCTGCCACAGTCCATTGTGGCAGACACTGCTAGAGCTCAACACAAGGAGCTTCCTCAATATTTTGAGGGCCCAGGCAAAGGGTACCCATGGATGGCCACCTACAACACATCTCAATGTTTAAGAGTTGTGAATCAAGCTGGCAACCTGCTAAATAAAATATATTCCAGCTTTCCACATTGTCAAATACATTCATAACAACATGGAAAAGCACATTTAAATTTAGATTGCTTAGGCTCCTTGCAGTTCATGCTAGAAAATGGCAGCAGGGGAAGAGCTGAGCCCAGGCTCCTACTCCTCTAGCATGGCCTTTCTCTTGTCACTCCACTTCCAGTTCCATCTTGCACTATGAGTTACATCATACACATCCAGCCTGCTCATGCAAGTTTTGTGCCAATTCTTCACAAACATTCAGCCCTTGGACACCACTGGGACTTAGCAATTTATATACAAGAGGTACCTTGAACCTTTTTGGAAGATGAACCTATGGATGACCACCAAGCTGCACCTGGAAATAATCACAATAGCATTTTTTTTTTTCCAGAAAATTTCAGCATCCAAAGCATCCCTGGATTTTGACCTTATTTTCTCATTTCCTGTTGGGGGTGGTATATCTGAAAGAAATCCTGAAAGTATCTGTCTAAACGAATAGGCCCAGAGCAGGGGCTTCTCTTGCTCAGGGTCTGAGGGCAGCACTCCTCTTTTTTACTTTCTGAGTGAGTATCTGAGTAGATTTTATACCATTACCTCCAAGCAAGCTTAGGTGCTTCTGTGTTACAGAGTACTGAGCCATGGAATGTGGGAAGAGGTAAAGCATGCCATCTTAGACCCTGGCTTTAAAAGTTGTCATGAGATCCTTTCATTCTCTTTCATCATTCTTCAGATGGCCAGATGCAGAGGATCCCACAAAACCCTCTGGGGTGTAAGGAATGGCACTGGGGTCTAAGGAATGGCAGGAATCATTTGATAGAAAAAAACCCAAGTTATTCAGTATCTGTGTGAAATCAAACTCTTTCCTATGCCCAATCTAAATAGGATTCTAATAGATAAAAATAAAGATATTTTTATTTTAAACCATTGTAGTGTGTGTGTGTGTGTGTGTGTGTGTGTGTGTGTGTGTGTTAGCAATTAGCATACTCTGCCCAACACATTCACTGACCTTGAGATTTATATTTCTTGCTTCCGTGCTCCTATCTGCTTCTAATTCTGTATCAAATAAATAAATAAATAAATAAGACTTTCAGAATGAATGAACAGATGAATGGGCGAATGAATGCATAAACAGAGGAAAGGTGGAATTGATTAATTAACAGTTAAATAAGTCTCCAGATATTCCTCCAGATAGGCTAATGCCACATTCAAACATATATTGCTTGACATAAGAAATTAACTATTGAGTCTTATGCCTAAGATATTCCTTCCTATGCGCTTCTTGTTTTTCAGACTAATAGTTCACAATCATGACACAAATTGTAATATGGATACTTATGGCTTTATCTCTGCCTTCCTGCTTTCCAACCCCTACTTTTCAGATAATTGTACTGATTATTTTTCTTTATATTTCTTCTTCACCTTAGCCACAGAATTGAAATGGGAGTTGCCATCATTTTTCAGCTTAGCTTTCACTCCTGGACACAATTTATAGACAATCGAAAGACAATAGACACTCCAGAATAGATTAATCAAAAGTCTTTCCTGGAAATTTAAAATTGAGAAAATATAAGAATGTCAGTCCGGCTGAGCGCTAAAGTTATAAGCCTACTGAACTTTTTCTGGGCCGCTATAATAAAACGCTATAAACTGGGTGACTTTAAACAGCCAAAGTTTATTTCTCACAATTCTGGAGTGTAAGAAGTCCAGGATTGATTTATGTCTAATGAGGGGCCCTTTCTCCTTCCCAGATGGCAGCTTCTGTGTGCTCACATGGTGGTAGGGTCCAGGCAGCTCTCTGGGAACTTTTCTATAGGAAGAATAATCCAAGTCTTCAGAGCTCTGCCCTCATGACCCAATCACTTGTCAAAGGCCCCTGCCTCCTAATAGTATCACCTTGGGAGTTAGAATTTTTCTTTTTCTTTTTCTTTTTCTGAGATGGATTTTTGTTCTTGTCACCCAAGCTGGAGTGCTATGGTACGATCTTGACTCACTGTAGCCTCTGCCCCCCAGGTTCAATTGATTCTCCCGCCTCTGCCTCCTGAGTAGCTGGGATTACAGGCACCTGCCATCACGCTTGGCTAATTTTTGTATTCTTAGTTGAGATAGGGTTTCGTCATGTTGGCCAGGCTGGTCTCGAACTCCTGACCTCAGGTCATCCATCCACCTCAGCCTCCCAAAGTGGGGGGATTACAGGCGTGAGCCACCATGCCTGACCTAGAATTTCAACATAAGAATTTTGGAAGGCCATAGACATTCACACCATAACTCTATTTTGGGTGGTAGTCATGCCCCATCACGAGGAAAGGGAAAAAGTAACCTGGTAAGACACAAAAAAATTAAAGCAACAACAGATGTGCAAAGACAAAGACAGATGAGAGATTAAGAAGAAGTCTTCCTTGGCTTCCTATCATTTCAGAGTCCTTGGCATCAGCCTATTCTGGATGTTCATTTTTATCCCTCTCCTATCTGAGGTTTATGAAAACAACTTGTACTTTTATGGAAGAGCACTCTCTTGAATAACCTAAATGCATATATTTTATGTTACCAGCAACTGAAATAGGCCTATAGGCAAGAGTACATGACATCTGAAGGGGCGATACCCCAAATTCCTTATCCTGGACCTTTTCTGTGCCAATTTTGGTTCCAAACCTTCATGTCACCTTGAAACTATTCAAAGCATTCAGTCCCTTTTGTCAGATACAAGAAAGGCAGAGCACTCTGTCTTTGAAGTTTTACTGCCTTTACCATTGCAAAAAAAAAATACATCTACTAAAGATTTTTTTTTTTTTCCAACAGAGCAACACAAGAAAAGAGTAAGTGGCTTTGTAGTAAAAAATAATATAAAAAGATAATTAAATCTCAGGGGTATTTTTTTGGTCTAATGCAGTTTTTCTCAGGAAAAAAAAAAAAAAAAAACAAGCATCAAGCCTGCCCCTAAAGACACTTTTTGATCCACTGCTGCCACTAACGTGAAGTTGAGAAGTGAAAAATCTTCGCTTTATTTGTTCTTTCTTTTCAAGAAAAAAAGAGGTTTAATATTCATTGGTGAAGGCGAGTAGAAAAAAAAAATCTGTGCTGTTATTTTTGAGGGGTTGAAATGCTTGTTCTCACCACCAAAGGTGTTCATCTTTACAAAAAATTAGTTGCTAGGGAGCTAGCCAATTTGAGGGAATATTTTTGAATGTTTATAAAACTAAAGAGAGGCGTCATTGGCAATATATTTATTGGCAGAACTGAACCAATTAGTCAGTGCTGCTAAAGTGACTGCATACAGCTGATTTCACAGAGAGGGCAAATATGTAATGATGCATGCTACTGGAGTACATTTTTTAAAAACTACAGATTTAAGTCTCAGATAAAGGTAATAACACTCTTTCAGGAAATTTTGAGTGTTCAAATTTGTGGTTATAAAAACACATAAGAGAGCATTTTTAGGCCATTCTGACACATTCCAAACTCATTCTTAAATAAAATAAATCACACAATCAGCTCTCCTTGAGGCTGGAGATCGGTTTTTGTAATAAGGAAAGGCCCAGCAATGTATCCCCATTTCATTCATTCCAACTATGCAATTCAACTACAGTTCACGTTTTAATTTTCTTTCTCTCGTATATTTCTATCTATAATTTGTAAAGACAACAATGATTTATATTTATAGGGATAATGAGAATAAAAAAGAAGGAGAGCAATACCCTTTTAGACAAAGACAATCCAAGAAACAAGCAAAACAAAACCAACAAAAAACTTTTTGTGATGTGCAAATATAAGGTTCACTAATTCCTGCTGGTTGTCACTTTTGATTGTCTCTCCTCTCATTTCATCCATATCCTCTGCTCCCCTCATGAGTGGAGAAAAAAAATGTGTGATTAGTGAATGTCACCAGTTGGACTCTCTGAGATTCACTGAGGAGTTTAGAGTGTAGGAGGTTTTGTAGAGCATGGTCTTGGGATTCATATCTGCAGAAGAGAAAGGAAAGAAGCAGGTTTGGACAGAGGGAGAACTTGGGCTGCCAGGAAGTCTTAATGGAAGTCATAAGTAACTCTACAAAAAACTTGGAAGAATGCATGACCCTCCAGAGTTCTGAGTGGAGCAAGGGTGCCAGACTTTAATGCTGCCCTGTAAACTGATCATGGATGCTGGCAGCTCAGGAAGGGGCACCCAATCTTGAGCAAGGTGGCTGTCTTCAATAGAGGCATTTTCTGAAATGGGATAGTAGGGCATAGCACTTTGTCCACTGCACTCTCAGTAGCTGAGGGAAGAAGTTCATCATTCCTGAATAAGGATCCAGATACCACATCACAGCATCTTTCACACTAACAATGAATAATTATTTTTTATTTAAAAACAATGAATTGCATGAGACCATATAGGTAGCTATTAGTGTATTATTTACCCATGACCTATTGACTGCCTAATTCTGGAACAGATCTAGTGGGGAAAAAATACCCAACTGGTACAGGACATTTTGTTCGAGAGAAATTGAATCCATTTAACACTACTAACTTAAAGGCAGGCAGAACATTACAAACTGGTAGCTGAGGAAAAGAAAATTGGTTCCACAGGCTCATAGAGAAGATGCTAATGAATATTAAGGGAATCAACAGGGATGAAGGGCCTGGATTTGGGTTGTATGTTTGAGAGCAGTGATAGGTAAAACAGACAGGTGGGAATAAGATGGTTAGTGCCAAAGACAGAAGGTTGTGTTATGCCCAGACCGTTTGTTCCCCAAAGAAGACCACCAGAGTCCAGAGTCAAAGCCAAGCGGCAAGGATCTTTACTGCAAGTTCGAACGTGGTCCCTCCATTCCACAGCATACAAGAGGGCCCCGAATGATGCATGTGCTTGCTTTTTATAGCCCGATGTAAACAGGTTATAGAGGAACAAGGGAATTCTTTTGGTTACAGCATTACAATTGGTTAACATTTTAAGTTATACCTTTAGCAGTTTTCTATTGGTTCCCACGCTTTCAGTAAAGCCGTAAACGGTTGTGACCTTATTGGGGGTCTCTCCAGGTGGTGTTTTTCCAAAGTTGCGATATATGGTGTGTTTGTACTGGGCCCAGGAAGTTGAGATATATGGTGTGTTTGTACTGGGCCCAGGAAGTTGAGATATATGGAGTGTTTGTACTGGGCCCAGGGCTGAGGAATGTGTGAATTGTGAGAATGTGTTTGTGTTGGGCCCAGGAAGTTGAGATATATGTTTGTACTGGGCCCAGGGCTGAGGAATGTGTTCTTTCAGTTGTACATGCTATGCATAAAACAGGTAGGGGATAGAGGCAGAAGAGTGTTTCCCCTAAAGCAGAGGGAGGCAAGTTTGAATAAATTAAGAGGTATAAAATGTCAAAATGACTTGGGTGCCAGATTGAAGAGACTGAATGCCACTGAAAATGAAATACAAAGCTAAATACTTCAGTATGGAAGTCATACAATAAAAGGGGAGCTTTCAAATATTAACATGGTGTGGGGATAGAAGATATTTTGTAGAAGACTGGAAATCACCCTCTTCTTGGTTAGGTTGCCAGAATGGGAAAGGTGAAACTTCTGAAGTTCCCATGACATACACACACACAAAATGAGCACTGAAAGACATACCGTAACGTAACCTGTCCAAAGTCACCACACAAAGAAATGATGGAGCTGGCAGTCGAAACCATGACTGCCTTCAAAGTACCTTTTTTTGCCACCATTCCACACTGCCAGAATGTTAGAAGACCTGCCTGCAAGGTGCTTTTCCTACCCAGGATTGTTCTGAAAGTAAGAAAATCAAAACACTGGCATTGATTTGGAGCACAATATAGGTTTCACATCTTGACAGTATTTGGGAAATTAAATTGGATCTGTCACCATTTTATGATTAGTATAAGATAGAGCCCCATTTTGCCTCTAAGCACACTTTCCGAGACAAATTGCTACATCTTTAAATAATGGATTCAATTCTGTGCCAGGGAGTAGTCCTGGTGTGGTGAACAAAGCAGAAAATAAGACAAAGTCCTTTTGTCATGAAACTTATATTTTACTAGACAGAGACAAGTAATAAACATAAATATAAGAAGAAATAAAAATCTAAATACATTAATATAATTTCAGAAAAGTATATATTTTAGGAAGAAAAGCACAGGATAATTTTATGGATAATTACTGATAAATGATAGGAAATGTGTTCAGTGGTTTTGTTTTTGTTTTTAATGTTCCACCACTTAACTAGCTTCATATTCTTGGGTAATCGGTCTGTGACTCAGTTTTCTCACCTATCTTAGAGATCTGATGTGGTGATTAAAAGATTAAATATATAAAACGTGCTTTCACCAGGGAATAGAGTAAGAAAGAGTTCAATAAATGTCAATGCATGATTAAATGTTATTCGTATTCCTGAGAATGAGGACTTCACTTTTCCCATCTCTTCTTTCCTGTGCAGAAGGAGGAAGTCTCATCTGCCCAGAATGTTTCCTGGTAAAATTTCCTGTTTCAGATTATGTACGCCCCATAACCTTGATGTAATTTGTCCTCCCCTCACTCAATAGCCACTTATTAAATGGCCACAGCCTGCTAGACATTGGCTTTCTTAAGGGGAATTTAATTCAGAAATTACTGAATTCAATTCTTTGGGTTTGTTTTGTTTCTCCATAATCCCCTACACTGGTTTATCAGCCTGCCAGAGAAGCAGAAAGATAGCCTCCAGGGCTCTGTCAGCTGGGCCCAGCCCAGACATCAAAGAATATTATGAATGTGTAAAATTGCCTTTGGCAAATACTATTTACAGACCCTCTGGCACAGTTATGCTGAAATGATAAGAAATGTCACAGCAACCTACTGCATCGAATAATAAACATTTCCTGCCTTTAATATCAACTACCCACTTATCCAGAACTCAGAATGGCTCGCAATCACAATAAAGGAAAAAAGCAAAGGTTGGGTTTATTTTTGTTTTTGCTTTTGCTTTTTACTGATATGCCACAATGCTTCCTATTAATTAAATCAGAGGTATAGCCAGGAGTGGAACTTAGTGAGATTATCTATATTATTCACTCGAAATATAGTTTATCCATTTTAATTAAATAAGTTCTAAATATAACCACTTGTAATTCTTCTACACCCTACAACTAATTAAAAATAAAATTAGTTAACATTTCTGTGTGACATCATTAAAAAATATTCATATAAAAATGCAAATATCCCTATGGTATCCTGTGTATTTACTTGCATCCCTCTGTGATGTTGATGACCAGAGTATTAAAACTTTGTGTGAATATAAACCTGTGGGCAAGGCTTTTTTTTTTTTTTTTTTTTTTCCTAAAAGTTCTCCCTGTGTCTAGTCATCTGCCTTCTACTTGTCTCATCTTGGCGTGCTCTGGACACTGGTTATAGCTTTGGGAAGCCTATTAAATTTCACCTCCCTGGATGTTCTGTTTCAGAGAAACTTCATGTTAGGCTGATATGAACACATTGACATCTACTCTTTATTTCCTTATGTAGTATATTAGGGCCCTCTTAGTGTGCTAAGAGGTCTTCAGTCGTAAGAAAATACCATTGTACAAAGTGACTAAAGAAACCACCATGAGAACTAGAGATTAGGTAGAAAAACCTGAACAAATTGCTGGAAGCTCAGTGTGGACAAGCCAGATAGTTAAAAACTCCACAGGGACTCAGTCTTAGCAGCCCTCCAGACTTTTGTAAATTTTACTCCCTGGAGCTTGACCAGGTTCTCACAGCAAATATCAAAAGAACATCTCCAGGTGCTTCTGGCAGCTGGAGAGGAAATGAAACATTTTGAAATACGCCAGAGCACTCTTTTCTTCTTAACAAGGCTGGCTCTCAGGACAAGCCATTTAACCAAAGCGTAACATGCCAGGATTTTATCAGAGCCTAACTGATCAGAGGAAAAGGAATACCCAACTCTAGCCCACTCTCATCATGTTATCCCACCTAAGAGGTGGGGAGGACTGAGAAATACTTGTGAATTTCATAGTCCAGAGGCATAGGTTCACTAAGACCTAATCATAGGACTTTCGAACTCTTCCCTTCCCCGAACACCTTGCAACCACCTGACTAAATGCCTATTTACAGTGTTATGCCCAGACCGTTTATTCCCCAAAGAAGACCACCAGAGTCCAGAGTCAAAGCCAAGCGGCAAGGATCTTTACTGCAAGTTCGAACTTGGTCCCTCCGCTCCGCAGCATACAAGAGGGCCTTGAATGATGCATGTGCTTGCTTTTTATAGCCCGATGTAAACAGGATATGTAAGGTTATAGAGGAACAAGGGAATTCTTTTGGTTACAGTATTACAATTGGTTAACTTTTTAAGTTATACATTTAGCAGTTTTTCTATTGGTTCCCGCGCTTTCAGTAAAACCACAAATGGTTGCGACCTTATCGGGGACTCTCCAGGTGGTGTTTTTTTCTAAAGTTGAGATATATGGAGGAATGTGTTTGTGCTGGGCCCAGGAAGTTGAGACAAATGGAGGAATGTGTTTGTGCTGGGC
>NC_045446.1:22547548-22559399 GCF_002776525.5 Piliocolobus tephrosceles | reverse complement strand
CCCAGGACTGAGATATATGGAGGAATGTGTTTGTGTTGGGCCCAGGACTGAGATATATGTTTGATCTCTTTCAACAGCAGTTCTTTTTACCCAGTACATCCTGTCAAGATATTAAAGAAAATTATAAGGCATATTAAAAGGTATACCTTGGAACAAACAGAGAAAGCATTAGAAACAGACATGACAGGAATGTTGGAATATCAGACTAGGAATTAAAGCAACAATGATTAATATGCTAAGGGCCTAATATGTAAAGGAGACAACATGCAAGAACAGAGGGGTATTGTAAGCAGAGAAATAGAAATACTAAGAAAGGACCAAAAATAAATGCCAGACAAAAACACTAACAAAAATGAAAAATGTCTTTGATGAGCTTATTAGTAAACTGGACATGACTGAGAAAATAATATTTGAGTTTGAGATTATGTCACTAGAAATTTCCAAAACTGATTTCATTCAATGGTGTTTTGCAGTTAGCAGTGTACAGATCTTACAAATATTTTATTAGATTTATATATGTTTTATATTTTTTGGTATTGTAAATGGCACTACTTTTTAAAAATTTTAATTTCCAGTTGTTTATTGCTGATAACTAAAAAAAAATTGATCCTAAATTTTGTGACCTTGCTAAAATATCTTATGAGTTGTAGTAGTATTAGTTTTTAGATTTGGGGGGATTTTTTTTTCTTCGTCTTTTATTTTAAGTTCAGGGGTACATGTGCAGGACTCGCAGGTTTGTTACATAGGTAAATGTGTGCCATGATGGTTTGCTGCACAGATCATCCCATCACCTAGGTATTAAGCCCAGCATCTGTTAGCTAATCTTTCTGATGCTTTCTCTTCCCCCATCCCACCCCTGACAAGTCCTAGTGTGTGTTGTTCTCCCCAGTGTGTCCACGTGTTCTCATCATTCAGCTCCCACTTATAAGTGAGAACATTTGGTTTTCTGTTCATGTGTCAGTTTGCTGAGGATAATGGTTTCTAACTCCACCTGTGTCCCTGCAAAGGACATGATCTCATTCATTTTTATGGGTGCATAGTATTCCATGGTGTATATGTACCATATTTTCTTTATCCAGTCTATCATTGAAGGGCATTTAGGTTGATTCCATGTCTTTGCTATTGTGAATAGTGCAGCAATGAACATACACGTGCATGATTCTTTATAATAATGAGACAAGATTGAAAACAAGTGAATTAGAATATCCAGGAACTGCAGAACAACTACAGAAAGTGTAACACATTCACAATGAAATTCAAGAAGGATAAGAAAAAGAAAGAGAAAAAGTATTTCAAACAATATAATTGAGAATTGCCCAAATTAATGTCAGACATGAAATCATAAGTGTAGGAAACTCAGACAACATCAAGCAGGAGAAATGCCAAAAAATTATACCTAGGTGCAATATTTTCAAACATAGAAAATCAGAGATAAAACAAGTAATTCAATTAATAAATGGTCAAAGGATTTGAATAGACAGTTCTCAAAGGTAGACATCCAGATGGTCAATAGGAATATGAAACAATGCTCAATGTCACAAGTCATCAAGGAAATAGAAATTAAAACTACAATGAGATATTACCATATACTTGTTAGAATGGCTATTAGCAAAAAATAATGAAAGATAAGTGTTGGCAAGGATGTGGAGAAAAGGAAATTTTCTGCACTGTTCATTGGTGAGGATGTAAATTAGTAAAGTCGTTGTAGAAAACTGTATGGATGCTTCTCAAAATATTACAAGTGGAACTACCATATGATACAGCAATCCCACTTCTGGGCATATATCCAAAGGAGAGAAAATCAGTATGTTGAAGAGATTTCTACATTTTCATGTTCATTGTAGCATTATTCACAATACACAAGATATTAAATCACCCAAAGTGTTAAATGTCCATTGACAGATAAATAAAAAATAGTTAGTACATACATACACACACACACACACACACACACACACACAATGGTACACAATGGGTTGCTATTCAACTTTAAAAAAGAAGGAAATTCTGTCATTGCAACAGCATGCATGAACCTAGAGAACATGATGCTTACCGAAATAAGCCAGGCAAGAAAGACAAATACTGCATTTACTTATATATGAAATCTAAAAAAGTTGAATTTACAGAAACAGAGAGTAGAGTTGCCAAAGGCTAGTAGTTGCAGATAGTTGCCAAAGGCTAGGAGTTGCAGAGGTGGTTGGAGAGGTGCCTGTTAAAGGGTACAGAGTTTCAGGAAAACAGGATGAATAATCTCTGGAGATCTAGTGTACAGCAGGGTGACTATAGTTGAGTGTGTGTTTTATATTTACTAAGTATAAAATTGCTAAAATATTAAAATTTAAAAGTCCTCACCACACAAAAAAAGATAAGTATGTGTATTAGTCAATTCTTATGCTGCTATGTAGAACTGCTTGAGACTGTGCTATTTATAAAGGAAAGAAGTTTAATTGACTCACAGTTCTGCATGGATGTGGAGACCTCAGGAAACTTACAATCATGGCAGAAGGGGATGAAAGCATTGTTCTTCTTCACATAGCAGCAATAAAGAGAAGTGCCGAGTGAAAGAGAGAAAATACCCTTATGAAACCATCAGATCTCATGAAAACTCACCACTATTATGAAGGCAGCATGAGGGTAACTGGCCTCATGATTAAATTACTTCCCATCAGGTCCCTCCCATGACACATGGGGATTATGGGAATGACAATTCAAGCTGAGATTTGGGTGCAGACACAGAGCCAAACCATATCATTCTGCCCCTGGCCCCTCCCAAATCTCATGTCCTTCTCACATTTCAAAACACAATCATGCCCTTCCAACAATCCCCCAAGTCTTAACTCATTCCACCATTAACCCAAAAGTCCAAGTCCAAGGTCTCATTTGAGACAAGGTAAGTCCCTTCTGCCTATGAGCCTGTAAAACCAAAAGCAAGCTAGTTATCTTCTAGATGCAATGGGGGTACAGGCATTGGGTAAATACACCTATTCCAAATGGGAGAAATTGGCCAAAATAAAGGGGCTACAGTCCCCAGGCAAGTCTGAAATACAATAGGGTAGTCATTAAACCTTAAATTTCCAAAATGATCCCTTTTGACTGCGTGTCTCACATCTGGGGCATGCTGATGCAAATAATGGGCTCCAGTGACCTTGAGCAGCTCTGCCCCTGTGGATTTGCAGGTATAGCCCCACTCCCAGTTGCTTTCATGGGCTAGTGTTGACTATCTGCAGCTTTTCCAGAAACATGGTGCAAGCTGTCAGTGGATCCACCATTCTGGGGTCTGGAGGACAGTGGCCCTCTTCTCACAGCTCCACTAGGCAGTGCCCCAGTGAGGACTCTGTGTGGGAGCTCCAACCCCACATTTCCCTTCTGCATTGCCCTAGCAGAGGTTCTCCATGAGGGCTTCACTACTGCAGCACACCTCTGCCTGGGAATCTAGGTGTTTCTGTAACATCCTAAGAAATCTAGGCAGAGGTTCCCAAACCTTAATTCTTGACTTCTGTGCACCCATAGGCCCAACACCATGTGTAAGCGGCCAAAGGTTGGGACTTGCACCCTGTGAAGCAATGGCCTGAGCTGTACGTTGGCCTCTTTTAGCCACAACTGGGACACGGGGCACCAAGTCCCAAGACTGCGCAAAGCAGCAAGGCCTTGGGCCTGGCCCACAAAACTATTTTATCTTCTTGGGCCTCTGGGTATGTGATAGTAGGGACTGCCTCTGACATGCCCTGGAGATATTTTTCCCATTGTCTTGGCAATTAACATTTGGCTTCTCAATAGTTATGCAAATTTCTGCAGCTGGCTTGAACTTCCCCTAGGAAAATAGGTTTTTCTTTTCTACAACCTATAGCCAGGCTGCAAACTTTGTGAAATTTTTATGCTGATTCTCTTTTAAATGGTAAGTTCCAATTCCAAAACATATCTTTGTGAATACATAAAACTGAATGCTTTTCACAGAACCTGAGTCATCTCTTGAATGCTTTACTGCTTAGAAATTTTTTCCAGTAGATACTCTAAATCGTCTCTCAATTTCAAAGTTCCACAAATCTCCAGGCCAGGGGCAAAATGCTCCTAGTCTCTTTGATGTAACATAGCAAGAGTCACCTTTATTATAGTTCCCAACAAGTTCCTCATCTCTACTGGAGACCACCTCAGCCTGGAATTCATTTTCTATATCACTATCAGCTTTTTGGTCCAAGCCATTCAAGTCTCTAGGAAGTTCCAAACTTTTCCACATTTTCTTGTCTTCTTCTGAGCCCTCCAAACTATTTCAACCTCTGCCTGTTACCCAGTCCCAAAGTCACTTCCACATTTTCAAGTATCTTTACAGCAGCACCCCACTACCTGGTACCAATTTATTGTATTAGTCTGTTCTTACACTGCTGTAAATAACTGCCAAAGACCGGGTAATTTATAAAGGAAAGAGATTTAATTGATTCACAGTTCCACATGGCTGAGTAGGCCTTAGAAAACTTACAATCATGGCAGAAGGGGAAGAAAATACATTCTTCTTCACATAGCAGCAGGAAGGAGACATGCTGAGCAAAAGGGGGGAAGTTCCTTATAAAACCATGAGATCTTGTGAGAACTCACCCATTATCACTGGAACAGCATGAGGATAACCAGCCCCATTATTAAATTACCTCCCACTGGGTCCCTCCCATGACACTTCGGGATTATAGGAACCCAGTTTAAGGTGAGACTTGGATGGGGACACAGAGCCAAACCGTATTAGTAAGTGATATTATGGATACATTAACTAGGTCATTTTAACAATTTCATCATGTATTCATGTTTCAAAACATCATGTTGTACATTATACATATATACAGTTTTTATTTGTTTATTATATGTTAATAAAGGCGAGGTGGTTGAGAAAAAGAGAAAATAAGAAGGTTTAAAAATAGAAAATAATATTATTTTTTTTAAAAGAAAAAATTCTGGAAGAAGGTAGAGGAAAACATATAGAAAGACAACAAAGATAAA
The DNA here is from genome assembly GCF_002776525.5 of Piliocolobus tephrosceles. Taxonomy (NCBI): domain Eukaryota; kingdom Metazoa; phylum Chordata; class Mammalia; order Primates; family Cercopithecidae; genus Piliocolobus; species Piliocolobus tephrosceles. The sequence continues at coordinate 22,554,416 of NC_045446.1, read as the reverse complement.
AAATTACATTTGATGTCACCTGAGAAACTGTGCAAACACAAAAGGAGTGGAGTGAAACATTTAAAATCTTGTGAGAAAAAATAACACCAAGTAGAATTCTATACCCTGAGAAATTATCCGTCAGCATGAAGAAAAAATACTCTCTAGAACAAGCAACAATTGAGAGAATTTGTTTCCAGTTTATTTATAAAGAAAGAAAATAATATAGGTCAGAAACATGAGTCTTCCTAGAGAAATGAAGACCATCAAAGATGGAATAAGTGAAGGTAAAATAAACATTTTTATTTTCTTCTTCTAATAATATATATGCACTGAAAATAAAATTATCAGATTATATGAGGCAAAAACTGGTCGAACTGCAAGGAGAAATAGATGAATTTGCTATAATTGTTTGAGACTTCAATGGCTCTCTATCAGAAGTGGATGTATCCAGCAGGCAGAAAATCAGTAAGAACATAGTAGGGCGCAACAGCACCATACTGAATATAATTAATATCTACAGAGTATTTCATCAGATGAAATACATAGAATATACATTCTTCTTAAACTTACATGGAACATTCATCAAGATACACCATATTCTGTGATATAAAACACAACTTAACAAATCTAAAGAAATAAAAATCATACCAAGTCTGCTCTCACATCACAAGGGAATTAGATTGGAAATCATTTACTGAAAAATAGCTGAAAAATTTCAAAATATTTCAATATTAGACAACATATTTCTAAATAAAATATGGATCAAAGAACAAATATTAAGAGCAATGAAAATATTAGGAACTAAAAGGGAATGAAAATACAACTTACCAAAATATGTGAAATGCAGTAAATGGAGCCCTTAAAGGAAAATATATAGCATTAAATACATATATTAGAAAAGAAGCATGTTCTAAATCAGTAAGGTAAGTTTTAATCTTAAGGAAGTAGAAAAAACAAATTAAATTTAAAGTAAGCACAAGAAAAGATAAAAATTTAAGCATAAATCAATGGAATTGAAAACAGGGAAGCAATAGAGAAAATTAATAAAACCAAAAGCTGGTTCTTAAAAAGATCAATAAAATCTGTAAGGCTCTAGTCAAGCTAACTACAAAAAATAAAATATAGAGGACACAATTACTAATATCAGAAAAGAAAGAGAGGATATGACATCACTACAGATCCAAGGGACATTAGGAGTATAAATTAAGGATTATTAAGAAGAACCCTTGTGCCCACATATATGATCATCTAAATGAAATGGACTGTTTTCTTGAAAGACACAATCTGGTAAAACTCACACAAGAAGAATTAGACAATTTGAATGGGCCTATATCTCTGAAATAAACTGAATCAATAATTAATAACCTCCCCAAATATAAGTCATCAGGCTCAAATCTGTTCACTGTTGAGTTTTACCAAACATTTAAAGAATAAATGATATGAGTTATTTAAAATCTACAATCTCTTTCATAAGATAGAAGAAGTCATACTTTCTAACTCCTTTCATGAGACCAGAATTATTCTAATACCAAACTAAACAAATGTGTTGCAAGAAAAGAAAACGATAGACCAATGTCTCTTATGAACATATATGCAAAAATCCAAAAACAACAAAAATACATTATCAAATCAAACCCAATTATGTATAAAAATAATTATACACCATGTACAAGTGAGATTCATCCTAGGTATGCAAGACTGGTTCAATATAAAAATAATTGTCTACCACAAATCTACAGCTAATATAATACTTAATGCTGAGAAACTAGAAGCTTTCCCACTGAGATCAGGAACAAGATAAGGATATTCTCTCTCATTGATCCTTTAGAACACAGCACTAGAGGTTCCAGGTAACGCAATAAGACAAGAAAATAACACATACACATATATGGAAGGAAGAAGCAAAATGATCTTTGCTTGCAGATGACATGATTGTTTATTTAGACAATCCTAAAAATTTAATGAAAATGTTCCCAGAAATAAGTGACCATAGGAAGGTTGCAGGAAACAAGGATTATATATATATATATATATAAACTCTTTCCTATATACTGCAATAAACAAGAGGAACTTGAAATTAAAAACACAATACGTTTACAACAGTACTCCCAAAATGAAATATTTAGGCATACATTTAATAAAATATGGTAAATATCTATCTGAAGAAAACTACAAAGTTTGATGAACAAAATTTACAAATAACTAAATAAATAGAAATATGTCCCATATTGATGGATAAGAAAACTTAATCTTATCAAGATATTAGTCCTTCACAAATTAATCTATAGATTTGGCATGATCTTAAAGCTCAGCAAGTTATTCTATGGACGTTGACAGTCTAATTCTAAAGTTTCTATGGAGAGGCAAAAGACCTATAAGATAATGCAATAGCAAAGGAAAAGAACAAAGTTTGAGGACTCACACTATCCAACTTCCAGATTTGTTACGAAGCTACGGTAATCATGACAGTGTGATGTTAAGAACTAAAAAAAAGAGCAGTGCAACAGAATAGAGAGCCCAAAGATAGGCTCACATAAATTCAACCAAGTAATCTTTGATGAAGAAACAACAGCAGTACAATGAAGCAAAGATAAGTTTTTCAACACATAGGCTGTCAAAACTGAACCTACATTTCCAAAAACTGAATCTAGGCACAGACTTTACATGTTTCATAAAAATTAACTCAAAATGAATCATAGCCATAGATATTAAAACACAAACTCATAAGCTCCCAGAAGATAACACAGAAGAAAACCTAGATAACCTCGAGTGTGGCAACAACTTTTTAGCTATAGTAACAATGCCAAAATTCATAAAGGAAAAAAATGACTTTATTAAAATTACATACAAACAAACTTCTGCTTTGCTAAAGACACTGTCAAGAGAAGGAAAGGACAAGTCACAGACTGGAAGAAAACATTTGCAAAAGATATATCTAATAAAGGAGTCTCATCCAAAATATACAAAAATATTTTAAAATTCAACAATAAGAAAATGAACAACCTGATTTAAAAAATGGGCAAAAGACTTGATCAGACATTTCGTCAAAGAAGATATACAGATGGGAAATGAACATATGAAAAGATGTCCAACATTACATGTCATTAGTAAATTGCAAATTAAGACAATAAATTTCCACTACATACTTATTAAAATGACCAAAATATAAAACACTGACAACAGCAAAAGCTGGTGAGGATGTGGAGGAACAGGAAAACTCATTCATTGACAGCGGGAATGCAAAAATGTGCAGCCACTTTGGAAGTTTCTTACAAAACTGAACACACTCTTAGCATAATATCTAGCAATCATGCTTTTTTTTATATGTATCAAAAAAAATAGAAAACCTATGACCACAAAAAAATTGCATGGAATTCTTTACAGAAGCTTTGTTCATAACTGCCACAACTTGGAAACAACCAAGATGCTTTGAAGCACTATGTGAATGGATAAACTGTGGTATATATAGACAATGAAATATTAATTGCTAAAAATAAAACAGGTACCAAGCCATTAAAAACATAAAGGAATGTTAAATGCATATTACAAAAGGAAAGAAGTAAATCCAGAAAGAATACATGTAATAATGTATAATTCCAATTATATGACTTTTTAGAAAAGGCAAAACTATAAAGGTAATAAAAAGATCAGTGGTTTCCAGACTGGGGACAGAGGATGGACAAAGCATAGCCCAGAGGATTTTCACAGCAGTTCAATTACTCTGCAAGATGCTATAACGGTGTATACGTGGCATCACACGTTTGTCCAAACCATAGAATGACTACACTGAGTGAACCCTAGTATAAACTATAGACTTTGGGTGATGATGATATGTTAATGTAGGTTCATTCATTGTAAAAAACGTACTACTCAGCTGGGTGCGGTGGCTCAAGCCTGTAATCCCAGCACTTTGGGAGGCTGAGATGGGCAGATCACGAGGTCAGGAGATAGAGACCATCCTGGCTAACACAGTGAAACCCCATCTCTACTAAAAAAATACAAAAAACTAACCGGGCGAGGTGGCAGGCGCCTGTAGTCCCAGCTACTCGGGAGGCTGAGGCAGGAGAATGGTGTGAACCCGGGAGGCGGAGCTTGCAGTGAGCTGAGATCCGGACACTGCACTCCAGCCTGGGCAACAGAGCGAGACTCTGTCTCAAAAAAAAAAAAAAAAAAAGAAAGAAAGAAATGCACTACTCTTAGGAGGATGTGGGGGAAGGGCGTATATACTAAATCTTTGCACATTTCTCTTAATTTTGCCGTGGACCTAAAGCAGTTCCAGAAAATGAAGTCTTCAAAAAGAATGGCTTTATAAAAATGTGGAGCTAATGAACAATCAAACATACTGTATCTGAATAACATTTCTCTAATTATACTGATACTTCAGTCTTACATCTGATCCCACGAAGGGTTTAGTTCAACGCATTCCATAATGATATTTCTTAATTTTATTTATTGAAAATATTCATTCAAAATTATTCATTAATTTAATAAATATTTATTGAGCATCTATTACATACCAGTTATTTTCCGAGATACAGGAAATAAACCAGTGAACAAAACAAACGTTCCTATTCTCATAGAGTTTATATTCCAGTGGGTGAGGAAGACATACAATAAATAAAACAATTAAATCACAATAAATCATTAAGAAGAATCAAGCCCAGGAGGCATTCAGAGAATGAGGGGTGCATATGTACAATTCTTAATTAGATGGTCAGAAATGCCCTCATTGCCCTCATTGAGAAGGTGACATTTGAACAAAGACTTTAAGATGATGAGGGAGAAAGTCAAGCAGATGTCTAAGGAACATAACACCAGGCAAAGGGAATAGCCAGTGTAAAGGCCCCTAAAACTGAAATGTTTCTGGTGCAGTAAAAGAACAACAAGGTGGGCAGTGACGCTAAAAGTTGACTGAGTAGGAAATGGGGTCAGTAAAATTATTGGCAGCCATCTCTAAGGGCATCTAGTGGTCCTTAATGATGGTTACAAGAGAAAAAATAAAGAGAATCATTTGTTTATTATTCTGTAGATAATAATAGAACTAGAAACTAGAGGAGACTAATACTGATTTGAAAAATATATGACAGAGATTGTGTCCAGGCATCCTCTATGCATTTCCTGATTTAGTACTTAACATTTATTATGTATATATTATTATTTCCATCATAGATGTAGGAACTGAGATTCAGAGGGTTTAAGAAATTGCCTAATTTCATTGAGAACACACAGTTATCTCAGCATTTAAAATCAGTAATCTTGATTCCAAAGTTACATTCTTTTGACAATTTGTTATGTCAGCCAAATTGTAGCAACAGTGATAGGATTTATCTTCAACCTTGAGCATTGCAACCATTTCTTCTTAAACTAATAAACAACTAACTACTCAAAAAAAAAAAAAAAACCTTGATGCTTGTAAGCAAGGAAAAGTGTGTGTGCACATGTGTGTGTGTGTGTGTGTGTGTGTGTGTTCTTTCTACTTTTAGGATGGGATGAAAAGTTGTTTTCAGTTGAAAGAAAGCATAGCAGAGTGGATAAAAGTATGGGCTATAGCATCAGATGGGGGCTTGTTTCTTGCCATCATCGCTTGCTTATGGATGGCTTTGGACATGGTACTGAAATTCTCTGAGCTTCTGTTTTCATGTGTGTCAACTGGGCGTGCAAATAACATATGCATATGCACATAATATATGCATATAACTTATTACAGTGATAATTAAATGACAGAATGAATGTAGATTACTTATTCTGGTCTGTATGTAACATGGGTTCAATAGGTTTTAGTCACCATAATTTATATTTCCTAACTCACTGCAAGTGGCCGTCAGCTCCTACAGTCAAGAAATGTGATTGTTCTAGTATTGATAGGGCCTTACGCACCCACCCACCCCTGCCAAAGTGCAAAGGAAAAACTATTGCTCTAATGGGACTTTAAAAATGGTTTTCACCTGTAATGTACTGCAGTGAAAACTTCAACCCACTTCCAGAAGCACTGCTTAGAGTGTGGCATAATTAAAATAAGAGAACAATCAACAGCAGGAATATTAGCATAAAACTAAGGAAATTATTAAGAAATCAAACTGAACAACGTAATTAAGAATCACCAGAGGCTTCTATAAATATGTAAGCAGTGTAGGAGTTGAAATAATACAGAAGGGAAACACACTATAAAAATATGTTTGTGTCTATAGGCACTGCCTGCCTAAGTCTTCAGGTTGTGTAACTCGAAGTAACTTCTCCGGTGAGGGTGACTTATGATGGAGAAACTAGTATACATTAGATAGCATCAAGGCCTGGATTTTAACAGGTGTTATAGCACAATTTATATTTGTTCTATGCTTAAAAGTCAAAGCTAAGCCATTAAAACAGCACTCTGCCCTACTTTTGAAAAAATAAGAACTCTATAAAAATAACCCATACTTTGTATTCCAAAGTCTATACTTTTATTGAGCTACCGGATTTGATACATGGTATAATACAAGTCTTCAATTATTACTAACATGTAAGGAGTCATATTTAAACTACTCTGTTAGGGTAATGAATCCAAGAACTTAGCAGAGTGATACCTCTGGTACCGAAGTGGTAGAAACTAGGTTAGTTATTGCAGGAATGCAAGAGAGGCTTCAAGTCTAAGTTTTAATGCCTGATTTTGGTATGCGGGACCTCCTGTCTAGTTACACACTAAGTTAGACCTCCACTCTCAACTTGGAGAAGTATTTACTATTTCACTCAGGGCTATGGCAAAAAAAAAAAAAGAAAGAAAGAAAGAGAGAGAGAGAGAGGGAGAAAGAAAGAGAGAGAGAAAGAAAGAAAGAAAGAAGGAAGGAAGGAGGGAGGGAGGGAGGGAAAGAAAGAAAGAAAGAAAGAAAGAAAGAAAGAAAGAAAGAAA
>NC_045446.1:22511431-22547538 GCF_002776525.5 Piliocolobus tephrosceles | reverse complement strand
GAAAGAAAGAAAGAAAGAAAGAAAGAAAGAAAGAAAGAAAGAAAGAAGGAAAGAAAGAGAAGAGAAGAGAAAAAAGAAACATTTTGACCTTGATTTAAAGAACAGGCAAATGTTTTCCCACTGAATGGCATAAACTTGCCTAGAAGAGAGCCTTAATGCTGGAGAAAACATTGCTATGTTTGAGGAAATGAAAGCAGCACAGGGTGACTGGAGTGTGGCATACAGAGGGGAAATTGGCCAGGAGGTAATTTAGAAAAGCAGCAAAAGTAAAATCACCATCAGTGATATGTTAAAGAATCTGGGTGTTAGTCTACATGAAATGAAAAGACATTGATAGGCTGTTGCCAAAAAAGAGTGAATCTGTGCTATGATTTATAAGAAGCAATCTGGCTGCTGTAAGGGGAATGATGAGAGTAGGGGGGAAAGTGTGATAGCTAGAGAGGCTGCAATGGTGGCAAGAACTAAGAGGCTGAAAGTGAAAATGGAGAGAATGGATAGCTCCTAGATGTATCCTTGAGGTAGAATTATAAAGACTTGCAGATAACCGGAATGTTAGGTGCTTACAAAAGACTTGTCAAAAAGTTCATAGTTTCCTGCTTAAGTGATAATGAGAATATCTGCTTTTATAGAGTGAATACAATGCTAGAAGTGTAGATCAAGAAATCAATGTTTAGCCTTCTGCTAATTTGAATTGTATATGAGACATTCAAGTGGAGATTCCTAGCACACCATTAGATATAAAAGTTTGCAGGTTAGAAGGGACCTCGGGATTGTCCTAGTACATATACAGGTTTGTACCTAGAAGTATTTCTTTGTAAAGCTTTACATGCCTAATTATTTCCCTACGTCCAAGGAATGATGAGAAAATTACTACTAAAAGCAACATTTTTCAAAATTCAAATGCCCGGGAGACTGTTGCAATGAAAGAATTTTGATAAATGGTGTAGGCTGCTCTAAGAATCCAACCAACCAACCAAACAAACAAACAAACAGAAAACAATGCAAATAAAGTTTTGCAAAAGTAAAACATGAAGTATGAGCTGCCTGTGGATCTTGAACATTAGAGGTGTTCTATTCTCAACTCTTACAGGGATTTTGTTATCTTGGCCCAGTCCCTGCCCATTGAGTTTTCTTAGTCAAAAATGAACTCTCATTTGTACCATGTATACCACAAGGCTAATAAAGCTAGAAAAATGCCAATAGTACAGAAAAACACACCTTCGTTTCCTATAGACCCAATGAGAAGTGAGCTGAGCTCAGTTTTTTTAAGAACCATGCTAATTAAACAGTATGGTCTTAAGAGAGTGCTAAATCATGACCCCACCTAAACTGTTTATCTTCAAGCACAGGATAATAGTATAATAATTGGTGAAATGAAGCTATTTCTGATCAAATTGCTCTTTTCTTAGCCTCTCTGCCCAATACAAGTGACTTTTTCCCCAGCTCCAACCCCAGAAGTTGAGACTCTGCTGATATTACAGCATGAAAATCTTCAGTAACTGATTCTAACTGTTGCAGCTGCAAAGAATTGCTTTGCTAAGTAAACGCATTTATGGATTTGGCCACATTTTGTTGTTTGCTGCCTTCAATTATTACAAATTCATTCTGCTCTCTGTTTTCCAAGATAAGAGTGGATAGAACTGATATGGAAATGGTTTTAGCAATGTGTTAGATTTTAAAAAAATTATCTGTAGGTCCTTTTCAAAATAAAACATTTCTTTTTCTCTCAGCAGTAAAATGTTTTCATTGACGAAAAATTTGGAAACACAAACATTTTTAAAAAGTAAAAACTGTTCATAATCATTCAACAATGGTAACCACTACTGTTTTTACTTTTTATCAAAGTTCTCTTTCAACATATATATGGTTATGTTTATTTTTAATCAAATTATAACCAAATAATTTCTGTATCTTTCTTTTTTCCCGTGTTCTTTAAGTTTTTTCAAAAACATGATTTTTAATCTCTGAAAAATATTTAGTTAAATACATTTTTAATAGCTTATGAGATACATTCTGTTATCTAACTAATATTAAATTTGTTCCTGAAGAACTTTCAGAAGTAAGTTTCTGTACCTGGCTTAGAATAGTGCTAATACACTCACATTTCAATAATTCGTAATTTATTGTAGAGTCTTCCAGTGACACATTTTCTACTAAGAATAATGAGAAAAGAAAGAGAAGTCTTGACTGCTAGAATTATTTCAGTATAATATACATGTACACACCAGAATCTTATATGTCAAAAAAAATGAGCAGATTTATATTCTTCTCCCTGGACTATCACTTTGCTGGATAAGCCAAACACACCATAGCACATTTCCTATAAGATATTAAAATGGCCATGTGAAATGCTTACCTGCTGGGAGGACCATAGGCTTCATAAACATTTTAAGATGCTTGCTTTGTAGGTTTTTGTATTGCGACTGATGACAGCAAGAACACATATCTATTTTCCAAAACTAAAGTTTTCTTTCTTCCCTCAACTGTCCATTTGCATCAACTCATAAAGCTCCCTTATTTATCTACCTTCATATGACTTGACCAAGGAGTTTATTACTTCTAAAGATGATAATTTTTGATGCTAACCTCAGTGAGGCTGGGAGTGGAGCTCAATCAGTTAGAGGCTGCTTTAGGAGTTGTTCTTACAGTTCTCAGTTGTCAGCATCTCATCTTTATATTTAGTGTAAAATCCTGCCTCCTCTCACTTGCTTTCTTTTTACATTTTAGTTTCTGCAAAATACACAAGAAAAACTCCTTTCTCCTATATACTGAAAAATTCTGGAATTAGTTTGTAATTTTAATGCCATGCTCAGGAGTTGGAATATGAAATTGGGGAGATCCCTTATTTTAGTCTTTTCTTCTTCTTTTTATTTATTTATTTATTTTTAGACAGGGTTTCTGTCACCTAGGCTAGGGCCCAGTGGTGAAGCCATGGTTCACTGCAGCCTCAGATTCCCCAGGCTCAAGCAGTCCTCCTACCTCAGCCTCCCAAGTAGCTGTGAATACAGGTATGTGCCACCACAACCAACTAATTTTCAAATGTTTTTGTAGAGATGAGGTCTCACTATGTTGCCCAGTGGTCTTGAGCTCCTGGCCTCAAGCAGTGCTCCTACCTTGGCCTCTCAAAGCACTGGGATTACAGGTGTGAGTCACCATACCAGGAAGATTTTTGAAAAACACTTAAGAATAGGATTTCTCAAATTTGGCGCTTTTGAAATTTTGGACTGGAAAATTCTTTGTTGTAGTTCTGCCCTGTACACTGTATGTGTTTAGTAGCATCTCTGTCCCTGGTCTCTTCCCACTTCTGGAGTAGCCCTCCAGTAGTAATAACAACAACAATAAAAAAAAAAAAACCTACAGTCATTGCCAAGTGTTCCCACAGGATTCAAAACTTTTCTGGTTGAGAGCCACTGCTCTTCATTCTGCCCATTACTCTCCTTCAGCCTATACTTTTTAGCATTTTCTCCAGAGACCAAGTAAACACTAGAATTATTTCTGCTATAATATTTTACAGGATTGTTATTCCTTTAGAGTGACTTTACTCAGAGACTGGACTTTATTGGGTGCCAGTTATATTTAGTATACTGCCTTGTAGACCTTGATTTTCAAATTAATGAGTTGATACATAACATCTATCTCTCTTTTGGTTGTTAGCAACAACTGGGCAAAGAGGACAAAAAAAGAGGGTGAGAGAACTGAAGGTTAGTAAATACTGGTTTAACTCCTGAATTTCTCAATTATTAGAGGAAGCTAGCTGTATTTACAGGTTTTGACAGATCTAAAATTGGGGAATAGTTCAGGTGATTGTAGTATATTTGATTATACTATAGTTTTATTACAAACACTGTAACACAAAGAAATGATTTTCTCAATGTGGCGTATGTGAGGTAAAGATATTTCTAGATAGTAAAGAAAAGTAATATCTATGGTAGGAAAGTCAAGAGTTGGGAGGAACTTTGGTGGACAGGAAATCACTTATTAGTAAAAGGCTTAGAAACCTTTCATGTATTGAAGCTTTGATACATTGACCTAAACTCTGTTCTTATCTCCATCTTTTCCAAAGTTATTAACTCAGTCTTTTGTGTATTCCTTTTCCTACATCAATATATCTCAAATTTGACCATTAAGCTCAAAGTAGAATAAGATTCATTCTGTTGGTTTCTTTGTCGAAACACTTCTATTTCTGTAGAATAAAATATATGCCTATCAATATTCAGGAATTGCATGGCTGTTAGCACAAAGAGAAAGGGAAGTTTTCTGTCTTTAATATGTATAGTCAGGACACAAGCTTGAAGAGTTATGAATGCCTTATTCTCCTCTTCACTTGTCACCAATCGATGGCAGCAGATTTAACAAGTAGGCCAAACACCTCAGGAACATTTTAAAAGCTATTTTGTTATTCCAGGATTTGGGGCAAGAATCCCTGTGGGCTTGCAAGATCAGGAAGGAGAAAAGTGGTATCAGGAAGGAGAAAAGTGGTTTGAAGTCATAGAGGATGGGTGTTGTAAAATGTCACTGTTAAATCTAAGATCCATATTTCATTTAGACATTGGGTTTGAAAGCTCTTTTACATCATGACAAAAACATGTTTCCTATACATTAAGTGTCTGTCAATGAAGAGAGTTGAATGTACATGTGATTCTGACCCTTGTTTGGGCTTTCTAATGACTACAGCACAGTTGGAAGAAGGAGGTGAAAACAACTCAGAACTTTCTATTTATACTTTTACAGACATAAGGAATGTAAAACCCCTTTAACATTGTCTTATAATTTAGTCCATGGTTTAATTAAAGGAATTTCTTTTCTTTTAAAATAATTTTCATTATATAATTTTCCTGCATCTTTAAAATGCAGAGAGATATTCTGCAGGTTCTGAAAAGTACTCTTGGTCAAGGGAAGAATAATTCTTATTTTGTATATTGGAGCATTAGTGACTCAGAGTTTTGCAATCATTCAGGGAACAACATAGGATTAGCAAGATATGAATTCGGCAGGGGATTAAGCAGAAAGCCTAATCACTTGCCAGAGTTGAATGAATCTTGAATCTTTCCGGAGGCTGAAAAATATTTGATTAACTCATTAAAAAAATATTTTTAGCCCTTGTAGATGTTTCCCAAGAGGAAGCATTATGATTCAGTTATAATCTAGAGCCTCTATGTTAGAAATTCTATTTTGTTATCCTGTTAGCCAGGTACCTACTATCTTAGGTATCAAATATTTCTCATTGGAAAGGTTTGGATACAACAAGCAAACAATCTAAATTCCAATAACTACAGTATCTGACCAGAAGAATTATCAAGTTAGACGGAAGGAGATCACAAATGATAGACAAAGTATTTCATTATTTTCTTTTTTCCAAAATAGAAATTGTTAATTGACTCTAATAATTAGAAAAGTATTTTATCCTCATTGTAAACAATTAATTCATTACAGAAAAATAGAATGAGTTGTATAAAAATAGACTATTTTATTACATAAAGATAGACATGCTTAAGAAGTTGGTTTCTAAAAATATAGACAAGTAAATATTAATTAAAAAACTGAGAGTCCCAATATACACTCTTAGTTGCTACCTCTTTTTTTAACTGAATAATTTTTCTAAATACCTCTTCAGGCTTATAGATTCATACAATTTTTGTAAATCCTGGGATATTCTGTCATTGTTCGAATACATAACGATATACCATAGTGTTTAAATGCATGCATTTTGGAGTCAGATAAACCCAAATTCAAGTCTGCGCTCTGCTAATTAAAAACTAGATATTCTTGCATTTAGCTTTATCGCTTTAAGTCACAGTCTGTCATTTGTTTATTTGTTTTGTTTTATTATTTTTCACTGCAGAAGACGACAAGGGAGAAAATGGTAATAACATCTGCTTTGTAAGTTTCTTATTGTGAGGATGGAATGAGATAAATAAGTGCCATGAATAGTGTGCACAATATTTGACTCATTGCATGGGCTCAATAAATGTTAGGTATTATCATTGTCATAATTCATTTAGCCAGTCCTCTATTGCTTAATGTTTGCATTGTTTTCTATTTTATCTGTTCTAATACTTTGAAGAATCCCTGTGAAATCAAATTTATAAACTTGTCATTATTTCTCTAGAATAAATTATTGAAAGTGAATTCCAAGATGTCAGGATTTTTTTTTTTTTTTTTTTTTTTTTTTTTTAGAATTTTTATTCTTTGGTCAAATTTTCTGCATCCTGTAAGGTGAAACAATTAAAAATCCTATTAGCATTATAGGAGCATTATAGGAGAGAAGGATTTGTTTTACTCCATTTGAACAGTTAAGATGGTAATGTTTTGATGATGAGCTGGGTTGGTGAGAAAAATCTGCGGACATTTCAAGCCACTAAAATACTCCATTAATGGCCTTAAAAGATTTCGAAATCCCTTTGAAAACATTTAAAAACACAACAAAAGTCATGCTCCTTGCTAAACAATTTCCAGAGAAATTGTTTATATTTTATATCCCCCAATAAAATAATCATTTTTACAATTCAGTAGTGCTATTTTGAGTTCTATTACTGAATTGAATATAATAATTCTAATGTTTGTAAAGAAAAGCAAGGGTCTATGAATATCGCAGTGTTGCAAGGTTTACAGCAGAAAAAGAACAAATTGGAACCAAATGAAATTGGGCACATATTCTGGGCCATTATGTATTTATTAGTTGTGCAAACATTAAAAGCACTATCAAATATTTCTGATATCTCATATACTCATCCCTACATAAAGATAATTACACCCTAATGAGTATTTCTTTACATTTGCTGATTCAATAGCCCTCTGTTTTTTTTAACAGAACTCCTCTTTCTTTGGGAAAGTGCTCCTTCCCACTTAACATGGTCTCCAGGGGTCTGTCTATTCCCATACTCTTCCAGTCCAGGGATATAGAATTTTTCATGTCACTTAGATTTCATTCATCTTAATGTCTATCTCCTTAGCCACAAAGTTTGTCACAGTGATGATGCATGGCCCAAGCCAGGCTAACCCACATTCTCCTGGTTTTTCAGATGATTTAAGCCTGTAACTCCAAGTTGTTCATTCTATTCTGCAGTGTAAGAAATAAAGAATAATGCTACATCATGAAGAGAAAGAGGGTTTGAGGAAGACAGAAACAAAAGTTTCTGGGACTCACATTCTTTAAGGGATATTAACATTCCTAGAATTCTCAACTATATGAGACCCTCAACACTCATTTGTGTTTAAAACACTGGCTTCATCTATTTCCTCTTGCTTATTTCAGACTACCCAAAACTAGGTAATTAATAGGTTAAAGGGATTTATTTCTTACAGTTACAGAGGCAGAAATGTGGTCAAGGGACCACATCTGATGAGGGCCTTCTTGATGGTGGTATCACCACACAGAGTCCTGAGGTGACATAGGGCATCACATGGTGAGGGAACTGAATGTGCTAACATGCTATGCTGAGTTATCTCTTTTTCTTCATATAAATCCACCATGATACCCCATTAATCCACTAATGCTTTAATTCATTAATCCATAAGCAGATTAATCCATTCATGAATGCAGAGTCCTTGTGATCTAATCATCTCTTAAAGATCTTACCTCTCAATACTGCCACATTAAGGATTAAGTTTCAACATGAGTTTGGAGGGAACATTCAAACCATAGCACATGGCTTGTGTTATGACTTTGTCACTTGCAACATAAAGGGTCTTAATAAAAAAAATCTATCCCATGGGGTGCTGTATGTGTTGATTGAAAGTATGTAAAGTATGTAAAGTAGCCAGCATAGGACCTTCCATATAAAAGCCCCTTTCTTTTCTTAGTAAAATACTTATTTATTTTAACTGCTGACAATGTTTAATGAGAACGTGGATGTAGGATGAAGAACAGATAGTTCAGCACTCTTCTTTTAAGTTCTTTCTAAAACTCTCAGATGGCTTAGAGGACAATTAAATGTTGACTTGACTTGGTAAGAAAATCTAGTCTTTATTTTCCCCTCCTCAGTTCTTAATTATTCAGCAATTAAAGTTTTACTACTTTCATACTATATCCTGGCAATATTAAGTATAGTTATAATTTAAACAAAAGGCTGGACTTGAGTAGAAGTATTCATTTAGGAAGCCAAAGGAACAATAACTACAAGTGACAGCAAAGGGAAGTCATATAATGTAACGAAATTCCCCTGGAATTCCAGTGCTGATGCTGCTCTTAGTGGGATGATCTCAACAAACCTCATTTAACCTCCCTGTACTTCAGTTGTAGAAGGAGAGAATTGATAAATGATCCCTTCTGGTTCCAACACTTAATGTTATGATTTTGTGTAGCAGCAAACCATGTGGACTTTCCAACTTACCGTGTCATTAGAAGGTTGGTATTTGTTTCACTCTTCAGACATCTGACAAGATACTCTAACAAAAGAACTACATTTCCATGTATTCCTATGATGATTATAGGTGAATGAAGAAAGGCAACTAAGTCTAGTCAGGAGCTTAGGTGGTGGCTTGCTCAGTGACTTTGGACAAATCCCTTCCGTCTCTGGGCCTTTATTTATGACATAATAGTTTTGATTGAAAACAGCAGTCTTTATTATGTTTTGACCAAAGAGCCCTTTGCAAATGAAATGACTGTAGATTCTGCTGGTTCTAACAGGAATGGAGGCTGAAGGCCTCACCCACTCAGACTCTCCCTGTTCCTGGCTCAGGTCTCTTAGTCATCCCACAGAGAGGAGGATCTCTCAGAAATATGTTTTCACAAATAGAGAGTCACTTCCATTATACAATTCCATAACATCATGAGTAAAAAACTGATTTGGCTTATCTTATTCTTGTGTTCTTTATTAGAATAAGGCAGCCTACAAAAATTTAAATGTAGTACTTTCTCAAAATTGAGCTTAAGCAGATTATTTTTTAGTGGGGATGTCTAAGAGTGTCTCGTTATATATTTTAATGTCCTAGTCCAAAGTTTTAAAGCTATAATACTTAAAGATTAGTTTTGTTTATTTGTATTTTCTTTTTTTATTTTTTTGAGATTTAAAAAATTTTATTTTCAATGAAATTGTTCTATTAGTTTTATTTTATTTTTTATTTTATTATTATTATTATTATTTTCTTTTTATTGCTGTTTATACTAAAAATTCTCACTTAAGAATTGCTTTTGGAATAAATAACATATGATGCCTTGTTTAGGGTAACCAACAATTCCAATTTCCCTGGGATTGCCCTGGTTTTAGTACAGAAAGTGTACTAAACCCAGGACATTTTTTAGTTCTGGGATAACTAGAAGGGTAGGTCACCATTATTGTCAATCATATTGTTGGACTAGAAAGTAATTTTGAAAATTGATTGACCATATTGTAATTGAAAAATAATGAAGGTGATGATCCAAAGAAAAAAGAAAAGGGATGTGTACCCTCTGCTGGGTGAACTTGGCACATGAGCCCAACCCACTCATTCTGTCTTGCTGCTGGGCTGCACCTCCATCTCGCACTCTGCTGTAGGCTCACCCTCAGGGCATTGGCTACCATCAGAAGTCCTAGGATTCTTCTGCCGAGGACTCATCCACTTCTACTTGCCTGTATTATGGTCGAGGCAAAACTGTAACTCTGGATTAATTTTGCATTGCTGCTGCCACAAATTACCCCAAAAGTAGTGGCTTAAAACAGTGCAAATGTATTATCTTACCGTTCTGGAGATCAGAGGTTTATCATGGACATCACAGGGTTAAAATCAAGTTGTTGGCAGGGCTGTATTCCTTCTAGAGGCTCTAGGAAAGGCTCTGTCCTCTTACATTCACCAGCTTCTTGATATCACCTGTATTTCTGACTTGTGGTGTCCTACTCCATCTTCAAAGCCAGCACTATTGAATCTCTCTGTGTCTTTCTTCCATGGTCACCTTTTCCCTTCTACTTCCCTCCTTCCCCTTTAAGAACCCATGTGACTACTGCATTGGACCTATATGGATAATCCAAGGTAAACTTCCTATTTTAAGGTCAACTGATTAGGAACCTTAATTTCATCTGCAACCTTAATGCCTCTATGCTATATAGTATAATATATTCAGAGGCTCTTCAGTGGATTAGGATGTGGATATGTTTGAGGGGGCCATTAATCTGCTTACCACACTATGTCTCAAATTATTTAATGCTCACTTGTTAAGATTAGGAAGCAAGGTTTACACTTATCACCAAGACCAACCCACAACACTTGATATATATTTAGGAAAATTAAATAATTTATCTTTCAAACCAGAATACTTTTTTTTTTTTTTTTAAGAGATGAAGTCTCACTCTGTCACCCAGGCTGAAGTGCAATGGTGTGATCTCGGCTCACTGCAGCCTCCACCTCCCAGGTTCAAGCAATTCTCCTGCCTCAGCTTCCCGAGTATCTGGGACTACAGGCACCCCCACCCCGCCCAGCTGGTTCTTGTATCTTAGTAGAAACAAGGTTTCACTATGCTGGCAAGGCTGGTCTCAAATTCCTGACCTCAGGTGATCCACCCTCCTCGGCCTCCCAAAGTGCTGTGATTACAGGCGTGAGCCACTGCACCTGGCCCAGAATACTCTTTGGAGTGAAAGGGGTACTTTTAGTAATTCCTACAAGAAGGTAGGCATGAATTGTTCTAGTCCAGGAAAAGTAGGACACCTGGTGACACTGCATACAATATTCCACAAATATATGTTGAACTTAATATAGTTTATAGATCTTTTATCAAATATTCAGTTACATGCTAGGTGGCTTGAGAATCCAAGAGATACACTCTGTTTGGTAGAAATGATTCCTGCATGTAAAACTGTGAGGTAAATTTTGTGATATACTTTATAAAGCATAGTTTGGAGAAGACAGAGTATCAGTGAAGGCTGATGTTTACTAGAAAGTCACATGGAAGAGTTGGGAAACTGAAAATAACATAATAGTACAGCAAAATTTAAATAAAAATGCTCATAATTTCCCACAAATTAAATCACATTCTATTTTCTTCTAGCCATATTCAAATACATGAATATTACAAGGCTGATAGTATTTTGTGTCTTGCTTTCTTTACTGAAAATATAAGTATCTTCATGTTCTGTCATGATTTTCATAATTATTTCAACAACCATTACATAGTCCCTAGTTGAACAATATCGATGTGGCTTCCAAAATTCACCAAGCATACATGATACTGAAAAACATCTGAACCATGGTTCTTTAGTTTTTAATGCTGGCTATATTATTAATCCAGTTTCAGAAGTAAGTAAATGGATGTCCTTTAGGTAAATTGAAGTATGGTTGCCTGGGGAAGTCAAAGGAACAAAATGAGACCATATGCAGGTCTGTAGTGGCTGAAGGATGGCTCTCCAAGGATGTCAATGTCCTAATTCCCAGATTCTGTGAATGTGACCGTATATGGCCAAAAAGACTTTGCAGATGTAATTAAATTAAGGATCTTGAGATAGGGAGATTATCCTAAATTACCTGGGTGGGCGCAATGTAGTCACAAGGCTCTTTAGAAACTGGAGGCAGGGGAGTCAGTCCAAGGAAATGATGTGATTTCAAGGGCAGAGTCTGTAAACAGAATGTGACAACACTGTGCAGCTGCCTTTGAAGATGGACAAAGGGAGCACTAGTCAAGGAATGCACATGACACCTAGAAATTGGCAAAGGCAAGGAAATGAATTCTCCTCTAGAGTCTTCAGAAGGAACAAGCCTGTTAGTATCTGTTTGGCCCAGCGAGACTGATTTTAGACTTCTCACACCTAGAACTATGAAACAATAAATTTGTGTTGCTTTAAGTCACTAAGTTTGTGGTAAACGTGTCATAGTGGCAACTGGAAACTAACAAAAGACCATACGTCAGGCCATGAGAGTTAGGAATGAGAATGGCATCATTTGGTTATTGAAGAACAGTCTCTGAGCAGGGTATTCACATTGAAGAAGTGAGTACACAGAAGGTAAAGGTGAGGGGGAAGCAGTGGGTGGATATTTGGCAACAGACTGATGATCTCAAGTCCAAACTCTGCTATAAACTCAAGTAACTTAATAGGTTGTTTTGCAAAAGAGGAAAAATGCAATTAACCTTCTGGGCATTTTTAAAAATTAGAATATTACCATAGCTAAAAGCATGGATCTTGTAGCTTTAGCAAGCTTAGCTCAAGTCCTTTGGTTCAACCGTCAATTACTAATTATGTGGATTTGACTGTGTTACTTACCTTTCAAAGTTATTTCCACATTTCTAAAATAGTATTACTAATTGTAATACTTCTTGTGCCTCCTTCATGTGGTTGTTAGGAAGATTGTAGGTAGATAATGCAATATCATGCATGCAATTCAATATATAAATGTGTATATTGAATTGATGGTCAATACATGCCAAGTCCAAACATCTGGGAGTGTGCACAAGTGTTCATTCATTTATTCAGCAGTTATTTATTAAATTTCCACCCTGTATTAGGCACTTTAAAAGGTCTCAGGCTGCAATGAAACATAACAGACAGGTTCCCTGCCCTTGTGGAAGATATGTAATAGTTTCCTTTCTTTCTTTTTTGAAAATGAGTGAGATTTTCAGCATTTTCCAATGATCTCACCTTACTGAAGTCACTACTTCAGTCTGAAGTGAGAAGCTCTTCTAAGATAAATTGTATTTGTGGTTTTGGGGAGCTGTCATGGTAACAAGCCACCCTTTTAGGCTGCATGGTGTCACTGCTCCCTGATAATATAACTACCACCTCCGGTCAGCACTAGGTTAATGTCACATTAGAGAAAATGACTTTCAAGACTTTCTCATTTATGATGTAAGCCAGAAAAAGTATTTCCTTTGCTGAAGTTCCTGGAACTTCCTTAAAAAACTTAATAATTAACCTTTCTTACAAAAAATAATGTGGCAGTTAGAAAAGCACAGAGATATTTATTTTCACCCCCCTTAGGACTGAGAAAGGCAGCGATCGGGCTGGGCCAAAGAGATCATTCTGTTATAATGAAAGAAGGCTCAACTAGTAGGGGGTATAATAAATGTAAACCTGAAGTAAATGAATCATTATAAAATATACACTCCATCTCCACAATGAGTCTACTTCATTAAAATAATCTCTGGAATAATGTCGTCCTCTCTTGGCTTTCCCCTACTGTGAATCTGTCCATGATTTCACCATTACAAATCTTGTGCCCTGAGGACATATTTGTAATAAGAATGAAGGGTTTGGTTATTTGCTTTTAATAACTATGCCTCTCAAATCCTCCTTAATGCAGCAGAGATTCTGTTTGGAAGAACATGCCAGAATTATTGAAGGATCAATCAATATTGGCAATTAATCATAATCACAGCTGGTAATCATAGCTGCAATTACCAATTGATTAATTAGGACAACTCTTGAAAAGCCAGTAGAAATTTAGTATCATATTAGATTCAGCCCAATAACCATAAACTTCTACAATTACTTTTCAGCTTACCATTATTTATGTCATATTTCTTTCTATCATTAGCTGCTATATTTATTTATTCATCATTTTATTTGAGCAGGCCAAACTCTTCACTGTCTTTTTATGGTGGAAATCTATTAAAATATGTTTAAGTCATAGCATTAAATAAATCTAGTGATGGTACCAAGCAAATATTTGCAAATTTAGGACATCTATTTGCATTGCTTTCCAGGCCAAGAATTATTTTTTTGCCAAAAAATATAATTCGAATATAGTCTCCGTATTGTAAATTTGATAACATCAGTACATTAAATTTATGTGGGCAAAGAGTTATGTGATTTGTTAACCCACCCTGCAAAAGCAGGCTTGGTAGAAGAAATTTTATACAGCTTTTTTTTTTTTAAATTATATGCCTATGACCCAGATGAGCCAGAACCCCATAATGTGATCATCAGTTATGACATGCATCAGAATATACCTTAAGGAAATTAGGAAAAGTTTAATGTAAATAGAGCAGGGGATCTGCTTAAGAAATTCGGCATATGTTCACTTACTTGTTTTAAAATTGTGAATTATATACAGCCAGCGTAAATCACCACCACTTAACTCATACTTTGATTCAACAAACAGCTTTTAAATATTCACTAAGTGTAAAGCAACATGCTAGGCACTGAAGGAGATATAGAGAGAAATGAAGCTTGTTTTCTTATCTTGAGTCCATGGTCCAATAAAGAAGATGAGA
Source organism: Piliocolobus tephrosceles (assembly GCF_002776525.5). Lineage (NCBI taxonomy): Eukaryota > Metazoa > Chordata > Mammalia > Primates > Cercopithecidae > Piliocolobus > Piliocolobus tephrosceles. The sequence goes on along the minus strand of NC_045446.1, from coordinate 22,533,422 downwards.
TATGGACCCCTGGATAAGAACAAGAGTCACTCATGCAGATGAATAGAAAGAATCGAATTTTAAAAAGTAAAATATGGAAAAAAAGACATTTACCAAGACTTACCATTTTTATAGGACTTCTGTTTCTTTAAATCTATTTTCAGATTCAAAAATACAGTTTTACTCATCTGCATTTCAAAATTTTCTTTATTCAAAGATTTACACTCTTTTCCAAGTCTCTGTGTTCAAATCCTTCTAATTTGTTGGCATTAATTTTTCATTAACTTGATCTTGTACTTCATTCACAATTTCTTAACTCCTAATTGCAAAAACTGGTAGAATAAAATAATCCTACTTTCATCAGAGGCATAAAACCCAGGAACATCTAACCATATATGCTCAACAGATTAAGTTGATAATCGTTAAACTGAAGTAAATAATAAACAAGTTTTTAGTTGCATATGTTCTATTTTGTTGTTGAGTTTCCAATAGTTAATGAAGAGACATATTTTGTGTGGCTCACATTGTCTGGTCTTGTACCATATGTTCTTTCACGTGATGAAGCCATGCTCTATGTAAGTAACTAATACTCCCTCAACCCCACTCCATTTGCAGCTAGCTACACGCTGCTGTGCTGTGCAGAAAATGTTCACTCATCTTCAAAGAGGTTAATTCAAACTATGAAACAGGAGCTGTTGCTGACTAATAGACATTTATGAAGGCTACATTACAGTGGAAATTTTGATAGTGTGTTGTATTACATCCATATTAATAGCAAATTACCTTACCATGGATAATAGCATTTCACAATGAACACCCAGGGAATTAGGTACTATTAGCTTTGTCCTCAAAAGCACTGTCTGCTTCTAAAGAAGTGAATTCTGAAAAATGGACACCATGGGCCTTATACATCCTTAGACATTCCACTGCTCCCAACCCACTCTGAGTTCTAGCATTGCAGCCTCCAGTCTGCTAAGCCATGCAAATCCCCGTGCTCCTGGGAGAAGAGTCATAGGAGTCATACACTGTGTAAGTGCTGCTGATTCAACTCCCATTTCCCTCAATACAACTCAAGGAAATGTGCATTCAGTGAAACAATCTTTCAAAAAGAAAAGGAGAAGTAGCTGTTTTTAAACATCATCTTTTTAACAGATGAGATGTCACAGTCTCCTGGCAAGTGAATACTTCAGTGGCATAGTACTTTGATTTGTAACAGTTATAAAACAGCTATTCCTAGAGCTGATTTAATTACGAGAGTAAGCAGTTTGGAGGGACTAATTCATATTGCAACGCTTTGGTTGACACAAAAAATAAGACTGTCATAACTAGCCCTACCTGTTCCCTCCAAATATGTTGTTGCATATTCCACAGCAAGAGTTTCATTAGGTTATTAACTTCAGATAAAGGCAAAAAAAAAAAAAAAAAAAAGATCTGGGTAGACCTTGGCTGATCTGACCAGGTCTGAATTGTGAGTATCATGCACACATCAAAGACAGCTAAAGATGGTAGCTGAACATGTTGAGAAGGTTTGAGTGGTCATGTCAATATTTTATATATTCCAAGGGTCATGGGTAAACACTGTGAGTATTATCTACGCATTAAAGCTTTTGATTTTAAAAAATTCATGTTGCAATAAACCAGAACAATTCATAACGTCCTTTTAATAGCACATTTATCAATGACATTAAGGGTGATAATTATGGTAATAGCACAGCAAGGATGTTGGAGAAAAAATTTACCCCAAAGAGCTGGGAATACAAATTTTATCATTTGAGCCATCATAAAGTACTTGTGTGGGCATCTTCCTTTCCTAGTAGAGAACACATAGTTCTTAAAGAGCAAAGGCAGAAAAATCCTTGTTATCTCTTTATCCCAACATTTTTTTCCCTGTTTTGCTGAAGGATGGAGTGGATTATAATTCCTCTTTTACAGGTAGTCCCTTTGATGTACAAACAGGTGCTCTGTTCACCTCTTATGAGGCCCTTAGACTTTAGAGAAAAAAAGGTGCCCTTATTAAAATTCAAACTTCACTTTCTGACCATATTGATGTCTCTCTCCCTCTGTCCTCCTAGCTGCTGTCTTTCCTTGGCCTAATCCAACTGTAAGTCTTGCTTGACAGGGCTGATACAGACACCTGGAAAGGGCATCCAGGATTCATTACATATTATTTATTTATTTGGAGGCAGGGTCTCACCTAGTTGACCAGGCTAGAGTTCAGTGGCAACATCATACCTCACTATGGCCTCAAACTCCTGAGCTCAAGTCATTCTCCCACCTCCCAAGTAGCTGGGACTACAGTTGTGTACCACAGTGCCCAGCTTCCAGATTCATTGTTTCTACACCTCCACAATAACTATTTGACCCACACCACTTCCCACTTCTCCACTTTCTTCATTTGGCTTCATTCATTCACAAATACACTGCTATTTAGTTGGCCTGGTACCATTCCTAGTTTCCAAACGGGTCCCCAGGAGCAAAGGAGCAAAGTTATGTAATTGGCAGGTGGATTCCATCAGATACTGAGCTGAGAGCCTACTTTTTAATAAAAGTTGGATCAAGAGTCTTAAATTTAACATTCTTTAGGAACCCAATGGATCAACACGGTACATTGGTCTTTCTTAAAAACCAGATCTTCCTCCTTCATTTCTCCCATTCTAGCTTTTCTTTCTGTTATATTTTGTCTCTGTTCACTTCTTCCTTTCCTCTTACAATTTATCAAATGTTGAAATTTCATAGCAGATTGGGGTTTGCTTTAAAATCAAGCCTGTTTTTGGCTTTCCCTTGCTTTCTTATCCCAAAAAGGGAAGTTATATCTAGATAAATGCAGTGAATCAGTGCTGATGAAGGAAACAATCTAGCAAAGCATATATATATTATCCACTGGGGTGATGGATTGAGTTTATGTCTCCAGCTAGGTCCACATATCTATATGTCATTAAAAGAAAAAACTCTTTAGTAATTCTTTAAATGTTTTGCATGCCTAAAATAGACTGTTAGGATAAGCTAAACTACTGGGACAAATGATACAAAATGTAAGAAGCCAAGAGCAATGAGATTACTTGCCCTTTGCATAAAAATCTAGCAAATTCCCAAGTCAGTGTAGTTCAAGGCAGGGGGTTAGCGATCTGGAAGAGATTGCTTCATGCTGTTAGGAACAGATTTTGGTGGTTCTGCTCTCATCGCCCGTGGGTGTCTAAAGTCGCTATGACTGCAATCATTACCTCTGTAGCTCATGAGAAAGAGGGAAGGCTGTGTAGAAAGATTGTTATGAAAAAGGCTGAAAGTGATATACATACTTCAGGTCAAATACTATTGGAAAGAATTCAGTCACATGGTCACCCTTCACACAAAGGACGCTTAGAAATGTGTAACAGGTGGTGTACGGCTTCCCAGCTCTCTAGGGAAAAAGAGTCTTTGTGTTTTATACACAAAACTGTTGATTGATTTAATGTTTTAAATTTATTCATTACAGTAATATCTTGAGACAAATAAGTGTGGAAAAAGTTACAGAAGTTCTTCCTGTTTCTGTTGTTTCTATTTTGCTTTCCTTCTCTCTTTTCCGTCTTTCCCCTGCTTCCTTCCTCCTTCTTTGTGTTTAATACACACATACACACACACGCATACTTACACACACATGCACACACACACTTCTATTCCCTCAAGAATAAATTTCTAAGATTGTGAGATCAGATTATACTTTGCTTTAATCAATGGTGTGCTGCTTAATATTTAATATCTAGATCACACACACACGCGCGCGCACGCGCACACACACAAAAAAACACTCCAGGGTTCACCTTGACTTGTAAGATTTGCCAATTTCTGTGGTGTACTATTCCCATAATGTCCTATTTTAGGCTACCAACATGACGCAAGTACATGGGGAATTGGAAAGCATGCATGGTAGCACACCATTGTATATGTGATTTATAATATGGATTCACGTAGTTATAAACTTTAAAAGCAGTAAAATAATTGGAACCTGAGAAGCTTTGAGTATTTATTACTCTTGCTTTTTAATAAAAGTTTATATAATTTAAATTTTAATGGTGGCTGTGTTTAACAACCAGTTCACACAATCTTGAAAATTAAGAATCAGCTCTCAGGCACAATTAAGTCCAGCACAACACTGGCTTTGCTATATACTCCTGGTGTTCAATCATGTTTTCTCATTCCCACATCTCTTCCTAACTTATATATTTCCCCAGTGTAGCATTCCCTAATCTCTCTGGCCAAGGTGAACAACTCTTATCCCTCAGGCTTTTTTTCTCTAGATTTTGTATTCTTACTATTTTTATTGTTAATTAAATTACTCTGTGAAAACTATACTAACAAGTTAATTTTCATATTTGTTGGTATACAGAGGATGGGTAGCAGTAGTGATCTTTCCATCGCTGTTAAGAAAGCCACAGTCCAGATCACACATCCTAGGGCTGTGATGGAGGTAGGAGCTGGAAAGTTTACAGCTCAGAGTAGGCTCTTGCCAACAACAACAACAAAAAGAATAAAAAAAGAGGGAAGAAATATAAATCTGCAAATAGAATCTTAATTGAAATATTTCATGGCATTGCTATACCAGCAGATTATTCTTTTCAGACCAACACACACACACATACATACACACCTACCCCTGGTGGAACATAATTACCAAACTGCTTGACCATAGTGAACACACTCCCTAGAAATAAACAAGATTTCCAATGTGGATTTTGCTACTTCAGAACAAAGACCTCCTCATTCTGATATTTGGAAATTCTGCATCATGATAGCTATCCTTTCACTGACTTACTCTAAAGCAAGGACTAGCAATTAACATTTTCTATTCCTAGGAAGGTGGTATATCAGGAAATAGACCAACCTATATATATTATTATGGTAGATGATATAATTGTTCTTGACTATTCATATTTCTTAGGAGAAACATAAATTCCCTATTGTCATGAGATTTATTGGACCTCCACGGGGAGGAATATACATACATCTCATCCCATTGATATTGGACTTGATCTCTGTGACTAACTTAGACAAATAGGATGCGATTGGATGTGACTTAAGCATGACTAAGTGTAAGCTTTAGGAGCCAGTGAAGATTTAAGAGCCAGTCATCTTGCTGCGCCACAAAAAAAGTCATTTCCCAAATACAGGCTGCTTCTTCAGCCTGACTCTTGGAATAAAGACAAGAAACAGAGAAGAGCTGTAGCTGGTCTGCAGCCACCAACATGTGACAAGCGTGAGAAATAAATTGTGTTTTGGTATGCCTATAAGATTTTTAAATTGATACTGCTGCATAAGTTAGCAAAACTTAGAATAAATCACACTTAAAATATTTATAGTTTTTAGATAATTTTTCTAAAATTCCTTTTGTACCCATTTCATTTGAAGTATCACCAGATTCTTGAATCATTACTTTTCCTCCTGTTTCTCTATGGGTTTTACTCTACTTCTTGCAATACTGGTCCTCTTCCTCCCCCGTGGCTTTATCTTTAGAACCAAGAAAAATTTAGCCTCTGAGCTTTTTATCAATCTTATCTATATCTATTAATCATATCCTTTGTCTTATATTTCTCCTGTTAGAGGGCTGTAGGGTTCTATTGGAGCAAGACACAAAACTTTAGGGTGGGAGGATGGGAGAGGGGTGAAGGATGAGAAAGTACATAATAAGTGCACTGTACATTATTCAGGTGATGGTTACAAGAAAAGCCCAGACTTTACCACTGTGCATTACATCCATGTCACAAACCTGTACTTGTAACCTTTATATTTATGTAAACAAAAAAACTTCAACAATTATATATACACACATATATATGTGTGTGTGAATGTGTGTGTAAATAAATATATACATACATATATATGTGTGTGTGTGTATATATATTCTTTTTAGATGGAGTATGACTCTGTTGCCCAGGCTGGAGTGCAGTGGTGTGATCTCGGCTCACTGAAACCTGTGCCTCCCAGGTTCAAGTGATTCTCCTGCCTCAGCCTCCTGAGTAGCTGGGATTACAGGTGCATACCACAATGCGTGACTAATTTTGGTATTTTTTAGTAGACACGGAGTTTCACCATATTGACCAGGCATGATGGCTCATGCCTGTAGTCCCAGCACTTTGGGAAGCCAAGGTGGGTGGATCACCTGGGGTCAGGAGTTCAAGACCAGCGTGGCCAACAATTATAAATTCTTTGTGTTCAGATAAACAATAGTGCTGGATATATTTTACATCATCTTACTATATTTATATTCTAAAAAAAATAGTTCTTTCTAAAATTTACTCTCAACAAGTAACTCTGGGACAAACTTCAAACTATTTACTGGATGTTTACCCACACATCTGCTTTTCCACCTCCATAATTCAGTTCATTACTTTCTTAGCTAAGCTTCAAATTATCTATTCATCTCAGAAACAAATTAATTCCTCTAAAATTAAGTTTCATCCTAGTATTTTATTTTATCTTACCAAATCCTTTATTTTGTCTTACATAAAATAAAATAAACCTTAGACTTGAGGTTTCAAGAGGTGCATTAATACATCAGTTTATACAAGCTATTGTTATTGTTCTTTGGGGGATTCCCTTCCTTGTATTGTTCTATTTCGTCTTGTTTCTTTATATGCTATTCCTTACCCTCTCCACAAGTATTTAGCATAATGTGTTTAATATATGTCTTTTAAAAGTTAAAATCATTATTTTTTATTTACGTATGTTTTTGATTTACATATAAGGTGTTAGATATCTTACGTTTTAAAGATATATTCATGTTGGCTGATACATCTGATTTGCTGTTCATAACTATTGTGTGTATCCATCTCATTTTACTAATCTATTTTCTTTATGAATATACATAGGGTGCCTACAGTGTCCTACTATCAAAAATAACAGCAAGAATAACTAACTATTTCATTCCTTTTGAAATCTGTGTGAAAGGAGTAGATATATATTCAGCAATGAAAATTTCTGTCATTTGGTGTACTAAGTTCTGCTCAGTTAATCTAAGTAATTTTTGTCTGAATTTATACTCTTCAATCTACCTATACCCTTGCTAGTACTTAAAATTATATGACTTTCTATTTTGAATTGTTATGTGAGTAAAAAATGATGTAAAGTGTTGTTTTATTATATTTTTCTCAACTAATTAGGTCAGACATTGTTGATTACTATTTTAAATTCCTTTTATGATTTCTTGCTTAATCTAAAAGTTATTTAGTCTTAGGTTTTTATCATCTCCAGATACACAGTTGTTGTTTTTAATTATTGTTCACCCCCCAGTTTACATTTTGTTTCTCTACTTTGGGAGAAATAGAAGTTTAATACTTCTACTCTTCTCCACATATTTTAATGTTTTCATACATTTTCTATCTCTTTATCTCTGTCTTACCCTTTGATTATTATTTGCTTAAAACTAGTGTTATGGGCTGAATGTTTTTCCCTCAAAATTCGTATGTTGAAGGCTTGGCTTTCAGAGTGTGTGTATTTCAGAGAGACAGGGCATCTACGTAAGTAATTAAGATTAAATAAAGTGATAAGGGTGGGACCCTGATCCATAGGATTATTATCCTTATGAGAAAAGATCAGAGGGCTTGAACTCCTTTTTTCTTTGTGCATGTATAAAGACACCATGTGAGCATAGGAAGCATAAGGCAAGACGACGGTGTCTATAACCCAAATCGAGAGGCCGCATCAGACACTGACTCTGCTGGCATCTTGATCTTGGACTTCTATCCTCCAGAACTGTGAAAAAAATATGTTGATCTTTTTTAATTAAGCCACCTAATCTGTTATTTATTTTTATGTCAGCACAAATAGATTAATACAAGTAAATTATTGTTTTAAATCAAGATCTTATTTCGACTGGAAATATTTATATGAACAAATCACATAAAATGAAGACTATTTTACAATCTAAGGTACATTGGTTAGGGTGCAAACTTGGCAGCAAGAGCCAGGTGTACATGGTGGATATAAATGATTAACACAATTAATGTGTAGCCTTATTTGTTTCAGCAAAAATTGCTATCCGCCAAAATGCTTACTCCCTGACTCTATCTATCCAAATGTCCTCTATAAGAAAATATTTTATTTGTAATACCCTTTTTTAAAAAGATTTTTCTAAGTACGCCACAACTTGGTATGTATAATAATTCTATAATTGGTTTATGTATTGTCTTGATTGCAATATTCGTAAATCCTTAGATTCATGTCAAATATGTATTTACTTTTCTCAGTAACTGGATCAATTCTTGATATAAAATAGCCATTTCATGTACAATAATATATAATTGACTACTATTAGTCTATACCATAGGCATATCAATATATAAATCACAACTTACCAGCACATAATAATTTAACTGGAAGTTATATACTTTTATTCTGAGGTGCCTAACGGCAATATTCAGGTTTTTATGTGATTACTTTTACAATAAATATTCTTGACTTAATTAGACTTAATGATCTGAGTATACGGCTTTTATTGCAATGATTTCAAAGCAAAATTTTTTGTTCTTCATTTAAAATGGAGATTAGATAATGTGTTCATTATTATGGGTAAGTGTTACTACTTTTAAACAAAAGCTAAACAGAAACACCAATCTTCTTGAGATTACATTAAAAAAGCCGAAGAAATGATTCCAGAAAATTCTTAGGGCCAAATAATTAGGAAGGATTACATTTTTTTTTTAACTTGAGATTGGCAAAAGAGCATCAAAGGATCCATTACACTGAACTTGCATGTGAAAGCATACATGTAAGTACCTACATGCGTTTTGCTGAAGAGGAGTTTCATGGTTCTGTAAGACTCTTCCAAATGGTTTCTCACTTGATTAAAAGTGAAGAACTCCTATTTCAGTGTTTTGACAGAATTACTTGGTATCACAGTTTGAGAAGCTAATAAAGAACACAATCTTGAAACTAAGTGTGAAAGAACATTTGATCAAAATGAAGCCCAAATATTAATAGTTTATAATTCAAGCTGCACTCAAACTTGGTGGTGTTAGACTACTTCTGACGAAGTGAAAGCTTAAACAAATAATATTCCTTCGACTTCACTATAATCCATTAATAAAACTCTAAAAGTTCTATAAAAGCTAGCACTGTTATATACATAGAGGAATCCAGCTGGCAGCTAACCATGGGCAACAGCTGTCATAAAAGGCTATCACAGGCCGGGCGCGGTGGCTCACGCCTGTAAACCCAGCACTTTGGGAGGCCGAGGCGGGCGGATCACAAGGTCAGGAGATGGAGACCACGGTGAAACCCTGTCTCTACTAAAAATACAAAAAATTAGCCGGGCGCGGTGGCGGGCGCCTGTAGTCCCAGCTACTCAGGAGGCTGAGGCAGGAGAATGGCGTGAACCCAGGAGGCGGAGCTTGCAGTGAGCCGAGATCGCACCACTGCACTCCAGTCAGGGGGACAGAGCGAGACTCCGTCTCAAAAAAAAAAAAAAAAAGGCTATCACAAATAGATGAAGAAAGATACATTAGCAACCACAACCAAAGAAGAAGAAATCTATGCATATGGTAGAAATAAATACTGTCTTTCTATGCTATGATTGCTGATAGCTAACTTAATTATTCTGGAGAATTCAGAAAGCAAATTTTAACTATAGGTCTACTCATTTACAGGAATTAGAAAACCTGTTTAAACATTTCAGAAGTGAGCAAATATTTTTATTTTTGTTTGTTAAAATCCAAATCTCCAATAGTTGAACCTCTGTCACTGAGATAGCCATAACTTGTTAGCCAATGTTTCCACACACCGAAGACTGCATAAAATAAGGAGAGTGTCTATACAAATACAGTGTTTCTCTCTAAAAATAATTTTTTCTGGATCCATTATTAATTCTGATTAGTTCTTTGCATATGCTTGGAACAAATTTCTCTGTGAGCAGAGTTCTAAATGCAAAGATGAAGCAGCTCCATATATTAAAAAGTTCAGCCCATAATCAAATTTAGCTTTCAAACTCATAAAACTCAAGCTCCCCCTATACGTATTGCATCAAAGGAAACTGAGTACAGATAAGTGGCTACTCTTTCATTTTTCTGGCCTTCATTGATTAATCATGGTGACTCTCTGTGGTGATTCAGGGGTTGTATGAAATGCAATTCCAAAGAAGACACATAAAGATCTGTCAGCTGGAAATACAGTGCATACTCAAGGCAAAGAAAAAAAAAAAGGAAGAAAGAAAAAGAAAAAAAAAAGGCAAACGATGAAAGGTACCTCAACTTCAAATATCACTTGAGATTTGCTCCTCAGGGAGAAGCAAAATTTCTTGACATAAAATTTCAAGTGTAAAATGGATACTCTCCTGAGTTTTTAAACATCTCCAATTGAATACTAATTTTATAGTAGCTTCACTACAAACCTCCTTCCTAAGGGATGTAGGCAGCTTGTCAGAAATCTGAGGAATTGTACTAGTGACTCGATGAAAAACGCAGCAGTCTTGTATGTTTTCGTCGCTTTTCCATTTAGCATATAACGTATCCTGAGGTGTTTGTTTTGGATGCACCTAACACAGAAAGATACAACATCAAGTTACACATCCAAATTTTGACAGCTAATCAACAGGTTTATTCAAGACAAAGAGAAAAAGTGCAGTGTTATGCATTGAACTGTGTTCCCCAATATTCATATGTTGAAATTGTGACCCCTCATGCTGCAGAATTTAACCATGTTTAGAGGAAAGATCTTTGAAGAGGTGATTCAGTTAAAAATGAGGCTGTTAGAGTGAGCTCTAATCCAATCTGACTAGTGTCCTTATAAGAAAAGGAAATCTGAAAACTCAGAGAGACACCAGGGATAGGCACACACACAGGAAAAACCAGGTGAAGACTTACTGAGAAGTCAGTTATCTGCAAACCACGGAGAGAAGCTTCGGGAGAAACCAGACCTGCCAACACCTTGAGCTTGTAGCCTCCAGATATGTGAGAAAATTAATCTCTGTTTGTTTAAGCCACCCAGTCCATGACATTTTGTTATGGCAGCCTGAGCAAACTAATATAGTCAGAAATAAAAATTAATAAAAAACTGAGGTTTTGTATCCAACTTTCAAATTGTTCTCTAAGGTACTATGCTGTGCCTAGGTGATATGTAATTACCCGTGAATGTGACACTACTGTGCTGTTCAGCAAAACTTAGTATATTGTTATAAATTTAGGGTGCTAATTAGTTTATCTGCTTATTCAATCACAGTAATTGTACATAAAGTGTGCACATTTCTTTTCTAAGTCATGTTACCTGCTGTGAAGGAGCTTACAGGGTAATTCTGTGAATAAAATGTAACTATTTAATAATTTTATTTATTTAAGCTGATGGTATATGAGCAGTATAATATGTGTAAGGTAAAAGGGATATGTGACACCAAGGTAATATACACACACATCGTTGATTTAATAATCAATACTATGTGTTAATTGATTATACCATGACACTTGATGAGCTAAACTCTTTATATTCATACTCAATAATCACAAAAATTCTGGAAGCTAGGCATTAATGTCCCCTATTCTCCAATAATTTAAACTGAAACTCAGAAATTAAGGAAATTGCTCAAGTCCTTGTAACTAGTAAGTGGCAAACAGGATGTGAATTTAGGTTAATCTGTCAACAAAGCCTGTGTGTTTAAATGCCATGCCATGTAAAGATCCGGTCCCCTAATGTTTTAAATAGCCATAAGATATATCCTATGGATATGTAATTTTTTCAGATACTTTTCAGAACTATAATGTGAAAAATGAAAGACATGTATTAACTGTCTTAGTTTGCCACTGTATGTCAGATCTGTTAATTCCTACATAACTTATTGCCATTAAATGATGCTAAGAGCTGCAAAAGATGTTCAAGAAATTCTTGTTCAAATCCCTTTTTTTCAGTTGAAGAACCTGTTATTTAGGAAAGTTGTAGGAGTCACTGAGTTTTATGAAGTCAGAGAGTATAGGACAGTACACTCCAAATGTAACCAATCCATGAAATGTTACTGGTTTATGATGATGTAAGTAGCTTGCCACAGCATAATTAAAAAATAATACTATTAATAGTTCACTGATTCCTTCATTGAGAAAGTTTTGCTATGCAAATTGTCATTAGGACTATAACGATCCTCTTAGAGGCTTAGTTAATTTACATTTAAAGCAAGATTCTCATTCTATTGTGGAAAATTAAGTCTCAAATCAGAAGCCTTTACAGATCACACTTGGGGTATCAATGGAACACAGGACTGGGATCTTTAGTGCCTGGCCTAGATTCTCTTTTTTATGCTATACTAGAAAAAGAGACAAAGTCTTGAGTTCAGATTATAGCTCATCTTATTAGCTATGTAAGCTGTGTAAATTAATTTAATGGTTTAAATAAAACATTTTCCAGCTCTGCAGTGAAATCATAATACCTCCTTTAATATACAAACTATCAGGTAAATTAGAGATCATTGATATAAATGTGACTCACAACAGGTACCCAGGTACCCAATAAATAGTAACTAATATTAATATGTAAAACCTGCAGAGGAAAGTTTGTTTAAAGCACGCATATCTCTAAAATAATTTATAATGAAGATAATTTACTCAGCAACACAAATTTTGTCTAGAAATTGTCATGGAATTTCCTAAAATACTTAATCTTCTAAGAGCAGCACCAGCAGCAGGGCCATGTCAGAAACAGTACCAATATGGACAGCTGTTAAAGCTACCAGAACAAAATGCATTCCACTTTTGTAACTCGTAAAAGAAGCAATAGTAATGATGGGAATTCTATTCTCAGCCACCATGGAATAAGCTGGACAGGACTTACCCTTATACTGTAAAAAAATTAAAACACAGAAATTACTATATATTTTTAAAAAGTTGTTTTCAGACAGTAGATGGCATGTAGTACAAACTTGTGTTTCCTGAGAGTAGGAAAGAAAACAAGATGAGCCTTAAATTTGACACAGATTTTTGCCTGGAAGCAATATCTGGACAGTGGTGCAGTGAGAGCCATCCTCACCAGAAAATGGCAGTCTCATTGAGTTGAGGAGATAGAATAAGAGTTCAGAGAAAATGAGGTAGCTGGAATTTGCAGAACAGATTTCTAGAAAAGAGAGAGCCACAGAGGAAAACAGTTCCCCTGAGAGGCCCCTTAAGCCTTGGCTGTGAAACTCCAGGAGGCTGGGCAAAAAACAACCAAGTACAATAAAACCTTAACAATTCCAGAAACTCACATGGAGCTTGAAAGCATTTGAATTTCACTCTGGTAAAATGGCCAGTCATTATTGAATACTAAGGGCATTCAGGAGAGACCCTAAAAGGGTCAGAGGCATTCAAACCAGAGCAACTCCATCTTGAGTGAGGGTTAGGAAAATGAAGCTGGGACCTGCTGGGCTGCATTCCCAGAAAGTTAGATATTCCCAGCCTCTCCATGTGTATGCTTAAGGGAACAGATTGATAAGGTTTACTAAACAGACCCGGACTTGGGAGTGTCCTGATATAGTGATATCAGGCATCCCTAATTTTGCCTTAAAGATAATAATATCGAGTCTTACAAAATATAGTAATTAATAAAATTAATGCTTTATCACAAACCCTTGTAGAGGTGTACATCTCTGCATACTCTTTTTTTTTTTTTATCCAATATATATTTAAGAGCATTTTACCTAGGGTGGACGCATTCCTCCTCTTACTTTCAGGAATGTCCTACTCTGTCTATGGAGTAACTGTTCCTTCACCACTTTACTTTCTTAATGAACTTGTTTTTGCTTTGCACTGTGGACTCGCCCTGAATTCTTTCTTGTGCGAGATTCAAGAACCCTCTCTTGGGGTCTAGATCGGGACCCCTTTCCTGTAACAGAAGTGTCATGCCTTAGTGCTGTAGCTAAACTATTTCCAAAGTAAAGACTTAACTAAAATTTCTTTTAGCTTAAAAATAAGTCTTGAAAATGTTGAGCTAATACGCAAATGTCTTAACCACGTGATGGAAAAATGCTCAGCATTCTTTAAAACAATACAATCAAATTGAATATCCACAGTATAATATATATTGCCATGTTTAGCAGTCAGTGAAAATAAGCATTCCAAGAAGCAGAAGAAGCCAGAAAATGTGACTCATATCCAGAAGAGAAAGTAGGAAACAAATACAGATCTAGAAAACTTAGAAGTGATGGAATAGGCAGATTTGCGTATTAAAACAGCTAAACATTATGTTCAGTTATTTAGAAAACAACATAAAAGTGAGAGAAGTAAAGGGAATTTCTAGAATAAAAATACAGTATCTTATTAATTGTAATGAGTAAAATTTAATACTTGAATTTAATAAATTCAATAGTTTATTAATAACTTTATGAAATTTATTTATTAATAATACTTTTAATTTAATAAAAATGTCACTGGATGAAATTAACCTCTAATTAGAGATTGTACAAGAAAACATTAGTGAACTTGAAAACATAAAAATAGAAACTGTAAAAGTGAAACACAAAGAGAAAAAATAAAGACTGAAACCATCTTTTCAAATTCAAAAAATGCTGGGAAAGGATGTTAGTCTGGCTTGACCTATAAGCCTATTCCTGGAACACTCAGTGTCTATGGAGATGGGATACTTCATTAGCCTATGATGAGTTTCCTAATCTGTTAATCAGGCTAAGCTAGGCTATGTTGAGGTAACAAAAAATTCCAACGTTTAGTGCTCTAAAATAATAATGATTCATTTCTTGCTCATACCAGAGTAAGACATTGAAGCTGCAGCTCTTCTCTATGTCATCTTTAATCTAAGATTCAAGCTTACTGAACAGATTCAATTTGGACTAATACTGGTATGATAGATAGAGAAAATAAGTATGGCACACCATAGGTTGGCTCACTACGTGGGATATACATTACTTCTGCTCAGAGGGAATTGGCCAAATAAGCCCCATTGGTACAGAAGAGGGGAAGGGAAGGGCTGCGAAAGGAAGGGCATGGTCCCTTTAAATGACACAGAAGTGGGGAAGGGTGCGGTCCCTGGCTAGGGCTCCCTCCTGTGCCTGTGCCCGCGCCCGCGGACCTAGGTGAGGACAGGCATTTTTGTTTTCCTGCCCAAATGTTGCATTTCCCAAGACAACCCTGGCGTGCCATGCCCCTATCCTGTGCCTATGAAAACCCGAGACCCTAGTGGGCACACACACAAATGGCTGGACGTCGAGAGAAACACTGGTGGAAGAAGCAACTGGACGTTGCAGGGAGCACGCCAGCAGAAGAGCACGTGACAGACGCCCGCACGCTGGCAGGCCATTGACTGGTGGAACGACACGGAGTTTGGCTGGGGCAGTCAGAGATGAGTCAGCAGCCAAGCAGCCGGACTCCAGGGGAAAACCATCTCCCTTCAGGAGAGCTTCTTCCAGTCATTCTCCAAGCCCACGCGTGATCTGATTCTTCTGATACACCAAGACAAGAACCCTGGCATACAGAAAGCCCTCTGTCCTTGCAATAAAGCAGGGCTAACACAAGCCACCTACCGATGGCTAAACTAAAAGAGCATCCTGTAACACACACCCACTGGGGCCTCAGCTGTAAACATCCACCCCTAGACACAGTCGCGGGGTCGGAGCCTCACGGCCTCGCTGTCTGTATGCTCCCCGGGAGGTATGAGCAGCGGGGGCGCTGAAGATGTGAGCCACACTCCATTGCACACCCTGCGAGGCGGACAAGGGAACTTTTCCCGTTCCACTATGAATGTGCTTCATATTATTGAAAAAGAAAAATGTAATCCTTCTACAGAGAAAATAGAATATATTTTTAAGCAGTAATATACAGTCTACTAGTGTACCTTTTCAATCATTGATATTCGCCCTTCTTTTTCTCCCCCATTCAGAACATGTCTATCACTATTTTGGCTGACAGAGTAGCTTCGATATAGAACATTTCTCATCTCATAGAAGAAGAATGAGTACCACATCTTGATTCTCCAAAGCTCTTCCAGGAAATTTCACTCAGATTTCATTGGCCAGAGCAGGTTACATGAGCATGCCTAACAACAGGTGAGTAGGGAAAATTAATCTTCATTCTGGGAGGGATATGAATATTTTTTATCAAAACTATAGTTTATCACATTTGACCTCTCATTTGGGAAGGGAGTAGACACGATGTGTGGCGGCCCCAAAAAGACTGCAATTTGGATAAATATTTGTCTTAGTGATAATATGTTTAAATGAATTCTATGGTAAATTGAATTTGGGAACTGCTGAAGACAGGATCTTTATCTTGGCAATTTGCAATGTACATTAGCATATTAAATAGTGTGAGCAGAGCTGCAATAGGAATTTTATTATTATTGGGCTTATATAATCTTATTATTATTGGGCTTATGTCATCAGTTTAACCCCAAATACCCCAAATTGTTGACTTTGAGACCTATTTTCATGCTGAGAAATACGGTGATAGTGATATTAGTTCTAGGGAGTTTTGTGCCAAAGTAGACAGGTAACATTTACCAGAAATCTCTCTTGAAAAGTCTGCAAATCTTTAAATTTGGAAGTAAAATAGTTCTTACCAAGTTTCTTCCCTTATTCTATTCCCAAGGAGGTTAGTCATGCATTTCCTTTGCCACAGTCTAATGCCCCTTCAAATTTACCCAAAATTTCATTTTTCAGAAAACATTCTCCTCCTTTTCTACTTAAAACAAAAACCCATTTAATATTATTTTGTGAGAGTTACTACATTTGACACTAGAATAGAATAAAAAATCACATTGTTATTTTTCTCTTTTAAAAATTGTAATAAAATATCCAAAACATAAAAATTGCCACTATGACACTTTTCAAGTATACAATTTAGATGCATTAATTACATTCACAATGTCATGCCATCATCACCACTATTGATTTCCAAAAGTTTTTATCGCCCCAAACAAAAACTTAGTATCTCATTAAGCAATAACTTCCAGTTTTTGTCTTCTCTTAGCCCCTGGTTTAATCTCCTTTCTGCCTCTATTAATTTGCTTATTCTACATAGTTTATATAAATTGAATTATACAATATTTGTTCTTTTGTGTCTGACCTATTTCACTTAGCATAATTTTAAGATTCATCCAGGTTATAGCATGTATCAGAACTTCATTCCTCTTCATAGCTGAATAATATTCCATTGTATATTATATATCACATTTTGTTTATCCATTAATTTTTTTGATGGACATTTAAGCTTTTTTCAGCTTTTGGCCATTGTAAATAATACCTCAAAAAACATTAGCATACAAATATCTATTTGAGTCCCTGTTTTTGATTTTTTGATATGTATCTAGGAGCAGGTGGCTGGGTCATATGGTAATTCTGTGTTTAGCTTTTTGAGGAACTGTTAAACTGTTTCCCATAGTGGTTCCATTATTTGCCTCTCCCTCCAGCAAAATACAAGGGTTCCAATTTTTCCACATTCTTAGGTTGTTTATTTTTCAGTAACTATAAGTCTTACCATGAATACTGATCTCTTGTCTTGCAAGATCCAAATTCACATCTTGGAAATGTTAGAATGGTACACCATTACTCACTTATGCATCTTTGTATGTTCTCATACTATTTTCATTAATGATGATGATTATGATAATATATGTCAAGGATCTACTCTAATCAGAAACATTGAAAAAGTAGCTTACTTTGTTGAGAGAGACTGACTCTGACAAAATAATTCCTTAATATGTTCTTCTGGATCACATCCCATGAGTGCATCAAGTAACTGATTCTGGGTTTCTTGTTTGTTTGTTTGTTTGTTTCAAATAGAGTTGCTGCCAAGCAAAGAGATATTCGCCCGCTGCAAATCATTAAATGAGTTCTCTAGTATGAGTGAGCCCCTTGAGATATGGACAAGACAAGGTGACTGTTTTTTAGTGCTTGTTTCCCCAGTATATCCAAGGGCTACACATTTAAGAAGAAGTAAAAGAAGTGAGTTCATATCTATTGAGTTCCTAGTACAAGAAGTTTTTCACTTAATATTCACAATGGCACAATAAGCCAGGAAGACAATGTGAAGGAGTACTTAAGCATCGAGATTTTCAGTTCAGATTACTTGAGTTTAACTCCTAATGCCAATCCTGAATAGCTACATCAGTTTTAGCAACTTTCCTGTATTCATTCATACACTCTTTCATTCAACAAATATTTATTGAGCATTACATGATGTGTGTCTGTATTGACCTAAACAGTCACAATCTGTCTTCTGGAAATTATACATTGCTTGGAAATATAAACATTAAAACACCATAAACAAAAATAAAGCATAGGAAGAGGTTGGATAATAACCTGTTTTATCATCTAAAATGGAAATAATAATATCCACTCCAAAGGTCTGTTGTGACAACTGGAATGATATAATCCATATAAAGTACTTAGCAGAGTGCTTGGCTTTTAGGGAGTGTTATAAAGGGATGAAGAAACTAATGTCCACCTAGGTTAAGTATCCAACCAAGAGTCACTCAGCTAGGAAGTGGCAGAGCTAGAATTGAAATATAATTTGCCTGCCCATACATAGCTTTTCATCAGAGATTCTACATGCTGAGAGATACAAAGAGAGACAGAGACAGAGAGACAGAGAGATCAACACAGATGCAATTTCCTGGAAAGTAGTTTTGTTCTATCACTACCAAAGGCATGTTTCTTATAAATCTTATAACTATCGTGAAAAAGGAGTTGAGATGAGTGAGTCACTTCCATATTTGGAGTCATGATGGACATATTTCCCAAAGGGAGTGTTCAAGATAGGGAATCTGTAAAGTCCCATTTCTTTCTTTCCTTCCCTGTAACAATAATGTCATATGATATTGGGGCTAAGGTTTTAAGAAAAAGTTATCTATCTATAAAATTCAAGCACCTTCCTAGGCCAGTGTAAATTATGGCCAGAATGAGAATTTGGGGTGCTCACACATTCTTCTGTCACCAACAAAATCTACAGAGCTTTTTTTTTTTTTTTTTCCCCAACTTCTAAGGAATTGGTTAAAGTTAGAAGCCACACCCACTGCTAAGGTGATGATGGGTGTGGATATATACTTGACCCCCTAACTTCCTTGGATTTCTATATAAATTGGGTGATAGCATGTCCACGTTTGCCTGACAGTTCACATGTATGCTGACTGCATTACCATATTATTAATATCCTCTCCTTTTCTTGTAACAACCATCCCTCTTTGTAAAATAAATTACATGTCCACCCTACCTATGCACATTTAGAGGCATAGAGTGGCTAACAGTTGCTAGTGGCAGAACTTCTGAACGAAGGAAACGTTGGATTGCTTAATTGCAGCTTGGAAGACATTCAAAACTTCATTCTTTTAGGGTGCTTTTTCCTTTGACATGATGTGATTCAATTTGAGATTTACATCTGTTGGCTAATAATGAAACTGCTAATAGTACTTGCTCATTATTTTCTGTGCTCAGCTCTACATACCTGCATTGCGAGTGAATAAGTGGATGTCTAAACAAACACAGGATAACCTGACTGTCTCTGTGGTGATATCTCAGGTTATTAGTGAAAGTTTCATATGTAAGGTTTTTAATCCCTCTCCTTAAATAGAAACAAAAAACAATTAAGCTTTTTCAATAGAAGCGATGCCTATCTAAGAGAGAGGTGAGGATTACAGTGCTTTCAGACTTAATGTGCCTTTAGTTGCTTTGTTTTCTAACTGAAAATTGGTAAGCAGATTAAAAAGACATAAAAAATAAACACAATCTTGTGGCAGGTGTTCCTTGGCCATAAGAAAATGTTTTAGAGGAGCTTCAACTCACATTATCCTCTTCTGTGGTATCCAGTGAAACAGCAAATCGCCCCCCTACCCCCCAAACAAAATCTCTTAAAATATCCCTCTTGAGTAAAAATATACATTAAGTATTTTCTGACTTATCCAAAACACTTTTAGAAATTGGAATTTTGTCACGCCTATAATCCCAGCACTTTGGGAGGCCGAGGTAGGTGGATCACTTTGAGCTGTGAGCAAAAATTAAAGCCTAAACTTCTTAATTTGGCATTTGGAGTTCATCACCTGGCTCCCATCTACATTGTCCTCCCCCTAACTTTCTGTTTGCTACAAACAAATCGAACTACCTGAAGACCAGAAAACCTACTCCTTCCTGTCTTTACAGATTTGTTCAAATTGTTCCTTTCACCTAAGGTGGTTTATCCTTCCCTTGCAACAAGTCGGAAATCCATTTCAAAGTCTAGTTCAACTGTCAAAAATTTCTAATAAATACAATTTCTTTCTCCCTTGAATATCTATAGAATAGTACCTCTTATGTTGTAGACATTTATGCATTCATCTGATTTTCTGTAAAAGATTGTAGGTTCCTAGGAGGCAGGTTTTATATGATCTTTTGTACCCTACTAAATACCATCATGGTGTCCATCATAAATTTGCTATCCAATGCCAGTTTGTTAACCGATAAATCAAGATAGAAAGGAAGCAAAAGAAATGAGGGAAAGGAGAATGGGAGAAAAGTAAATTGTATGCACAATCTTTCCAGGATATTAGAGTGTCTCTCACTGTTGTATATTGTGAAGCCCAAAGTATATGACACATCTCACCCCAAAAGATGGTAAAGACATACACTCTTGAGTTTTATGTTAACTATGTAAACTACTTGAAAGACTGGCAGACAGTAAGCACTTTTTATGACTGTTATTTTTACGTAATTTGCCTACCTCTCAACTCAAGCCTACTGAAGATATAGTGGCTTAGTGTAATGGAATAGGGACACAATTTGCCTCAAAGTATTCAAATTTTGGCTCACTCACGTACAGATTGTCCACTGGTTAAGGGTTTTTAATCTCCCTGATTCAAAATTTTTCTTAAGTAAAAAATGAGGATTATAATAGAACTAACCTCATAAGGTTATGCTAAGCATTAAGTGAAATAGTGTCTGGAACTTAGTAGCCACTTAATGAATGGCAGCCACAGTAGTAGTCAGAGACTCGATTAATTTCTTAATCAATTTATTGTTTGTAATTTTTTTCATAAGCAGTACTCTAGAGTTATTAAGCTGTTAATTGTAGTCTTTTTAATTGTTCATAATTTTAGTATATACTGCTCGTACATTAGCTAGATGCACTCACCTCCTTTTACACATTTCTGGGAAATTATCTTGCACCTCTGTTGTTTTTTTCCTCTAAATGTCTACACCTGTGTCTCTCTTACAAGGACTTACAAAGACTGCTCTTAAATTATTGAGGCAGCTTTCTGATTTGCTCATACATGCAGTGCCTGTACCCTTGTCTCAAGTAAGGATAAAGTTTAGAGTACAATTATACCATGGATGTTCATATGAGATTCAGCTATCTCTGAGATTTTGCCTGAAATTGCCCCTTTAAAATTGCAATTGGCTTTTTCCTTTTCTCTGCCCAGATTTTCCTCAGAGCATTTCCATAACGAATCTTTTGCACTTGAATCCTTGTCTCAGGGTTGACTTCTGGGGAAACCAATCTAAGAAAATGACATATTACAAAGGAAAGCAGAATTGAAAACTTTGGCATGAAACATCAATCTTTATTGAGTTGAATACTCTTTTTCTGTAGCAGTATAACCATCCCTCTCATCCTCCAAATTGATTTATTTCTACCTTACCAAACTTCTATAGTACTTACTGTCTATGCCCTATATGGCATTTACCTTGACCTACTAGTTTTCTAGTACTGTGTAACAAATTACCACAAATTTAGAGGCTTAAAATAATATACACGTATTATTTCACAATTTGCATAGGTTAGGAGTCTAGGCATAGCTGCCTTGGATCCTCAACTCATGGTGTCACTGGGATGAAGTCAAAGTGTCAGTCAAGACTGTAATCTCATTGGAAGCTCAGGGTCCACTTCCAAGCTGTGTGGTTGTTGTCAGAATTTAGTTTCCTGCTGTTATCAGAACACACTTTCTTTTTCTTTTTTTTTTTTTTATTATACTTTAAGTTCTAGGGTACATGTGCATAACGTGCAGGTTTGTTACACATGTATACATGTGCCATGTTGGTGTGCTGCACCCATCAACTCGTCAGCACCCATCAATTCATCATTTATATCAGGTATAACTCCCCAATGCAATCCCT
>NC_045446.1:22485471-22506431 GCF_002776525.5 Piliocolobus tephrosceles | reverse complement strand
GGCCATCTTGCTCCGCCCCCCCATCAGAACACACTTTCTTGTTGACTATTGGCCAGAGACTGTCCTCAGCAACTAGAGGCCATCCTTGGTTCTTTGCCATGGGACCCCGTCCATCCTTAGTTCACAATAGTGCTGTTTTCTTCTTCAGTGCAAGCAGCAGTAATCTCCCACTTTGAATTCGTCTGATTTCTTTTAAGGATTCATCTGATTAGATCAGGCCAAACCAGGATAATCTCTATTTTATTAACACAAAGTCAACTGATTAGGGACATTAATTAAAGCTGATATTTCCATTCTGCCAAATAACATAACATGATCACAGACATAATGACCCATTATAGTTATAAATTTCGCTCACACTCCAGGGAGGAGGATTATATTGGGGATATTTAAGCAGAGTGGCAGAATTTTGGAAACCATCTTAGAATTTTGCTTATTAAATCTGTCTTCTGTGCTTACTTGCTGTACATAGAGCCCTTTGCTAGGGGGGTGATGCGCCATAATCTAAAATTAATGAGTATTTTAGGAAGTGATTTTGATAGCGATGGTGTCATTATCATTTTTTTCTGAAAGGGAGCTAATATGACTGTATCATATGATTTCCACAATCCAAAAGTCAAATCAGAAAACATTCTCCCCACCAAAAAATTAAAATAAATGCAGGGGTAAAGGTAGGTATTTATGTAGCAAATAATTTTATTTCTATGATTCTTTTTTTCCTGCTGCAGAAAATGGGTATAAGGTTTCCCTTCTCATTGGGTTGCTAAAAGGATTAAAGAAAATTATTAGAGAAATACCTGATAGATAATAGGTGCCTAACAATTGGAAGGCACTTTATCTTCTTATTCCCTGCACAGAATGCCTTAACTAAATTTTCTAGAAAGAAAAGCTATTTTTAAGGACATGTGGAAAATATTCTTTTGAAAAGCAACAGATGCTTTGGGAAGTAATTAACCAGTGCACATAGAAGAGGACATTTATCAGTCACAGAAAACATTTTGCTTAAAAAGGCAACTTAAAAGAGGCAAAGAGAATGAGAAAACAAAAAAAAAGGACAATTGCAAACTGATTTCTTCCCATAGAAGAGAGTTTAGGGAGGGAATTGTGGTATGGAAAGTTATCAGTTAAGTTCCATATTTTGCAAATGGTAAGATATTAAAAGTCCAGAGGTCTGGAAACCTGATGGAATTTGTGGGACCTATCCCATAAATTACCCCCGAATTACATGTTTCCTAGAATATGTCTTGGTGGCTGGGGACTTCAGGGCTTCAGCATAGGTGCGTAGCAAGACCTTAAAAAATATTACTCAAGTATTTAGAATGCTTGTCAATATATTACTTCTATATGCAAATAGTCAAAAAAGTACATAATTGTGATAGAGTTGTTTTTGTCTTGATTTTTAAGTAACATTTACTGACAGCTTACTTTGGACCAGGTATTGTGCCAAGCATTTTGTATCTATCACCTAATTTAATCCATGGTGAATGTGTACCACAATTATTTCTCTTTTACAAATAAGGAAACTGAGACTCAAAGAAATTAACTTGCCCATAAAAGCTAGCAGAAAAAATAGAAAGGCACAAATCAGGTCTGGAATCCTGTTTTGTGTAAGTCCTAAGCTGTGCCCTGAAGCTCTCTGCCATATGTAATTAAAATAATATGCCCTTAGCATTCTTTTGTTTGAATCTTGGTTGTCAATTAGTAATCACCCTACTCAGATCTCTTCAGGGGACCTTTTCCACAGGGTTTCCTGATTTGAATTCACTGATGTATTTCTATTTTGTGTCCCTTGTGGGCTGGTTGACAAATGAAAGTCAAGAGCAAACTGAAAGAAATTCTAGCAAAAGGAACCTCCAGTGAATGCTACATTTACAAGGATGGAGGCATGCTTATTAGTTTCACCCATGCTCTCTAAAGCATTCACACTTGCTAGTGTGTTACCAGCAAAGCCCATCACAAATGACTATTTCCACTTTGAAATCATCTCTTATTATCTCTGCTCAGTGACTGTGAGCAGGTTTAATCTATTCCTCTCCATTCAAACCATTTTACTCTAACTACGAAATAACATTTCCCATTTTCCATATTCAGGGAAAGGCTGAATCATTTAAACAGAGTTTTGCATGACTTACTTAAAACTGACAGTTTGCATGTGTGGAATTTAAACTCTCTAGAAATCTGGCAAATTCCCTTAGATTTTATTAGTTTGTAATTTTTTGAAAAATGCAATAACACCCTAGCTTGAAAAGGTATTTGTGATACAAAAAAGCTCTCTTAATATCAAAACAAATCTCCTGAGTCAAGGTCAGTACTGAATCTAAATGGTAATTCTCCTGAATCCAGGTATAGAATTGTGGATTCCATACTCGTTTCTTGTTCCAAATCACTTTTACATAAATATGAACTAATTTTCCCTAGGGACTTTAGGAATCTTCTATAACATAGGGATCATATTTACATGAAAGCGAACAGATGTGATTGGAAAGAGATTCCTAGGGTATACATATGTGAGTATTGTCACAGAAAATAATTTAATGTGCTGTTAAAATTATAAACTAAACTATTTTTATGAAGAAGTTTCTTGACAACCCTTTACTCTGCCCTATTTGATTAGATGAAACACAAAAGTTTTACTCAGTCGCTAAGAGAAAACAAATAGAAAGTTAATCAGAAATAGTTGCCCATACAGAATGACCACACAATCTCACACATGAAAGGCATACACTGATTATCAAATGTAAATGGGGATCCAAGTCATCAGATCAGAGAAATTCTAAGTTTTACTTTTTCTATTTGGTGACTATTGGAAAGATTACCTAATGAAGATAATACTTTAAGTTTGCTTACCTGCAATGTGGAGATAATGACAAGTATTTCACAGAATTATAAAGATTAAATAAGATAGAGGCCTGCACGTAGCCTCTCAAAATATAACTGTGCTATGTTCTTCCATTTCCTTCGTAAGTTTGCTTCAATTTCATTAACAACTTACTCACAACCAAATCTCGAATCCAAAACTGGAGTAAACCCTTGAATGTACTTAGTTGTTTCAAAATATTAACTATGAATTGAACCTTGAGCGAAATCAATTTAAATTGTAACTTCTCTTTGTGTTCGTAATTAATTGAACTAAGTCAGAAACAAAGCATCAAAATACTATCCTAATAAAACCTTAATCAAATTATATTTGATCAGTTTAGTTTCATTACCAATTCACTGTTCCATCTTGTAGATGGAACACTCTTTAATATCTAAGATGTATCTCATTTCACTTCTTGTACACTTTTTAATATCTAAAATATGTCTTATTTCACTCCTTGTCACCCAATCTGAATAAATAGCTCATATGATTGATTTGTGTTAGAAATAAATAAGGCCATTTAACCCCTACCACAGTTTTCTTCATCTCTATATGGTAGTAGCAAAGAATACTCTTATCTTTCTAACCAGATATTTGAAATCCTAAGTCAGATAATCGACATAAAATTGCACTGACAAAATATTATATGTTCTAAAATTATTGTTTAACATATAGATAGCCAATATATTATGCTACATCTTTAATGTTAGTAAAATTTAAACACTGCTGCCATTGAAATCCACCAATTTATGATTATTACCCCAAATATAATCATACCTTTCCTAATTATGTTCTAAAAGAATGGTTGTAAAACATTGATAAGGATCGTGTATACTCTGGATATAAAACAAAGTCATATAATCAAGGCCCCAAAGTGTCTCTCATCAGTCTTAACAATGCAAATTATGAAGTAGAATAAAGCAAAAAAGCAGCTTAGATTGACAAAATGTCTTCAACTTTCTTCACTCTCAAAGTACCCTCCTATTCTGGGTTTTACTAAACTTAGGTCTGTCTACATACTTGAGACCAGATCATCATTTTGTTTTACAGTGAGACTGTACTTGTACCATTCTAAGAGATACTGATGATTTGGTAATACCTACCAAATGTATGCTCTAGTAATATGTGAATATTGTAAGAAGGTAGCATACTGAGGTAGTGAACAGTTTGGTCTCAAGAGCTAAACTGCCTGGATTCCCCAGTGGCCCTGCTTTGAGTCTCTGAACAGATCATTTGACCTCTCCTTAACTACTTTTCCTCATTTGAAAAATAGAAATAATTATAACAATCTAATTTGTAGGATTTTAGGAGGGCTAAATTAGATAATAAAGTATACTTAAAACTACTTCTTAGATAACTATCTAAATATACTGAGAATTAGCATTGTTTGTTAGATTATCTCATAGAAAGATACATGTTAGAGTGATTTTTCACAATGCCTGCAGCTCGTTCACTTCAGAGACAACCAGGTGATTATTCTAGTGGAAGTGATGGTGTTTTTGGTCATATTTATTGACTTTCTCATATACACATT
This sequence comes from Piliocolobus tephrosceles, assembly GCF_002776525.5. Taxonomy (NCBI): domain Eukaryota; kingdom Metazoa; phylum Chordata; class Mammalia; order Primates; family Cercopithecidae; genus Piliocolobus; species Piliocolobus tephrosceles. Next base: position 22,502,037 of record NC_045446.1, on the reverse strand, counting down.
GGGAACCAATAGTGACCAAAACATGACTTTCATTTGATGAGATACCAAGGTAATTGTTTTAAATTTTTACAAAAATTAACAAGTGTTGTCTTCCTTCAACATATAAGATAACATTTCTCATTCCTCTTTTGATTTGATGGGGTCATGTGACTATAGCTAGTCAATGGAGTGTGAGAGTTACTATCATGTGTCACTTTCATGTTGAGGCAGTGAAAACGTTTGTGCAACATTCCAACGGTCTCTTCCTCTTCTGAGGTTGAGTGTGAAGGCAAAAATGGAGAGCCATGATCTAGCAGCCTGGATGTATTACATCTGTGCATCTGTGCTAGTGAGTTGTCAGCAGAATTTGTGTGAGTAAGAAATAAACTTTGTGTTATGTCACAAGAATTTTAGGATTATTTGTTGTCCCAGCATAAACTTAGTCCATCTTACAAATACACATGTTTTGTTAATAAAAGTCATTTTATTATTTACAGATATTATGTTTTCTGATAAATCTGTTCCTAGTAAGTGGGCCATACTCTTGGCCTACTTGTTTTAAGACTAGTAGAAAATAGTCACAATTGATAAACACAACTATTTTCCTATTGAGAATGAAAGAAACTAAACATGATGATCTCATGAAGAGTCAGCTTCCACTTCTGAGATTGAGTATTATAAGTGTAATTTTTCATGCTCACTACAAATACAGTCGCTATCACAAAAAACTACAAAGTATAAATATAGTAGAAAAATAAAAATATTTACCACCATGATTATGCCCCCCCTCTGTCAAAAACTCTGAAGGGTCTGAGATTTTATCTTATTTGCAAACTAAAAACTTAATTGCCACAGTTTTATGGCAGATGGCAGAATACATAAGAGTCCTGGGTCAGAGAGAAAGAACTTTGTTACTTATCGCAATAATAGTGTCTAGAGTATCAGCATTTGTGTTGGTGCTCAGAGCCTTAAATTCCATGGAATGTTACAAACAAAAAGACTACCTGGTGTGTACAAATGTGATATGTGTTTATAGGAAAGGAACCCAAGCTTAGAGAACTCAAATCCTTGATGATAGACAGTGAAACTCCCTGGTCATTGCCTAGCATGGAATGTCATCTTTACTATATTGTGCATTAAACAAACCTACACTTTTCTCTGGAGGGAGACATTATTGCTGTCTTCCAAGGCTATTTGCTGTACAAACATCCTTGAAAAGATACGACAGAACAAAATGAGGCAGTGTCTTTGCCTGTAAGACACACAGAAATGTGAGGAACTTGTGAAAAATTGTCAAAATATATACTCTTTATTCCTACATTGTCTTTGCTTCTAACAAATTTTTCTATGAGTATGATGCTTCCTTGACCACTCTAATGTATCTGAGCAATATAGGTGAACATAAATCATTTTGTTTTGTCTCCTGTAGTATTGAAAGGCTTATATTGACAGGGATTCACATAGCAGAATGAAGTCAACCTACAGTGCTGACCTCAACAATGCTTCCTAGGGTCCTGAAATCAACAAGTTGAATGAGTTGAAATGATTAGGGTATAACTTAGAAATCCATGTAGACTTCTCCTTAAGAGTCTACGTCGACATTTTCATTTGGCCTATGACATTAATCCAGGTACAGAAGGACCTCTTAGTTATTGCACAAAACTGGTTTGCAGAAAGAAAGTCTAGGATAATTTAATCATCCATAACAACCCCGGACAGTGAACCTGACCTGCATGTATTTCAGGGCCAAGGTGTTGTCATTGGTTGCTTCATTAAGAGTCAGAAACAAATTTTGACCAGTTTTTCTAATTGAATAACCTCTATTAGGACACTAAATTATATCCATTGGAATAACTATTTGAAGAGCACACAGAAATAATACATTAGTTTTCCCTCCAAGAAGTAATCTGAGTAACCAACAGTAACCTTACTTTAGAGCAATCTCTGTAGTCACGTGAGGGCTACATGGCATATTGGTACTATTTTCTTAAATACTGGAAGGTCTCTATGGCTACTCCTAAAGTGAAATCACCATGTTCTTAGGAGGAATGCAAGCTAATATCCAAATTCCACTCACAAATTGCAGTCTCAAGAGTATACATGGTACCCCTGGGGGAAAAAAAAGTGATTTCTTTTTTACCTTACGTACAGAACTTGCATGAATCGGAGGACACAGATTGATGGTACCTTCATCATAGACTTAGATGACTGGTGGCCATCGGGTACCTGAAGGGATTGCTTGAGGAAAGTCAGTTTAACCTGTTCTGTTTGCTTATGCCAACAGAACAAACAGTTTGAGTGACATGCACCTGCCTCACAGAAAGACAGAGTGTCATGTACATGAATGAGGATAGGGAAGACATCCCGATCTTTTGATAGATATTTTGCATCAGGAGGGTCAATAGTTGGGACTATCTCTTATTTTCAATGGACTTTTTCGTAAGGTTAAAGGAAACATGTTCAAATCATGGTCAGCCTAAATCTATGCATTATTCTATGTCTTATAATTTTTTAAAAAATAGTGGCAATTTCTGTCTTGTTTTATGTGATTATTAAAGACATTCTTCCCTTAATTTGTAGCCTTATAAGTTAAAAGTTCATATCAAATCATTTGAGAAAGGATACTACATTCAAAGTTGCTAAATCATAGACTATTTGATAAGACCACCTAACAGTCTTTAGGGTATTTTGCTGCTGCTAATACTGCTGATAATGATGACAAATAATGACTAAATTTTCTTTAACATTTTTCTATACTGACATTTTGTGAGATATTTTTGTAGTTTCAATAATTCTTATTGAATACACTTTGCCCCATTCCATATTTACTTCCAGAGGATAGGTTAAAATTAAAAACAAAGGGATGTATTGAGACTAGTTTTGACATGATGAGATATATATATATATATATATATTTTTTTTTTTTTTGAGATGGAGTTTCACTCTGTCGCCCAGGCTGGAGTGCAGTGGCGTGATCTCGGCTAACTGCAACCTCCACCTGCCAGGTTCAAACAATTCTCCTGCCTCAGCCTCCCGAGTACCTGGGACTACAGGCACATGCCTCCATGCCCGGCTAATTTTTTGTATTTTCAGTAGAGACGGGGTTTCACCATGCTGGTCAGGCTGGTCTTGAACTCCTGACCTCATGATCCTCCCCCGCCTCAGCATCCCAAAGTGCTGGGATTACAGGTGTGAGCCACTGGGACCGGGCTACATGAAGAGATATTTTATCTCTTAGAATTTGTACTTTTCCTGGCAACCCTGGGAGCTCAGGCTTTACATGTTGCCAGAATCTCTATGTTACATGAGATTTAAGCTTGTCTCTCAATTAAAAGTTGGCTTTGTCTGGAAGGTCCAAGGAGAAAAGGCTGATCATAAATTTTTTTTTTATTTAAGCCTTAGGTCAGATGCATCATATTACTGTTTTGGGCTGCACATAATTTAACTACATTTAGAAAATGAAGAGTTCCTTACAGATTGTAGAATCCATGCTAGGTTTTGCATTAGGCTGTTTTTGTATTGCTGTAAAGAAATACCTGACTGGGCAATTTCAAAAGAAAAGACACTTAATTGGCTCATGATTCTGTGGGCTTTATAGGAAGACTAGTGCCTGAATTTGCTCAGCTTCTGTGGAAGCCTCAAGAAGCTTACAATTATGGCAGAAGGTGAAGGTCGAACAGGCATATCACATGGCCAGAGAAGGAGTAACAGGAGAGAGAGAGAGGTGTGCCACACACTTATAAACAGCCAGATCTTGCAAGCACTATCACCAAGGGGATGGTGCTAAGCATTCATGAGAAATCCGCCCCTACATGATCCAATCACCTCCCACCAGTTTCCATCTCCAATACTGGGAATGACAACTCAACATAAGATTTGGGCACATATACAAATTACATCAATGTTTCTCACTGTACAGCAATCCTTTTACCTTGGTTTTCTATGTCAAACCCATCAACCTTTAATGATTTATGACTAAAGCACTGATAGCTACTGGGAACATTTAGAGCTCATGTGCCCTATCTCTGTTCCATGGAATATCACCCTCTGCTATACTGGTTTAAATAAATATTTCACATGAGCAGACATAAGATCACATTCAGCCCAGACATGATTTCTCTTTCTTTTACTTCCCAAATTGTTATGGGCTAAAGTCAAAGCTGTTATATGTGTCCAAAGTAGTATAAAATATGTATGCAGCATTTAAGACATTCCAAACATTTCTTTTTATGGTTTCAGACCAATGTATCCATTAATTTGCTCTTTGGTCTGAGCTTTTGCCATAAAAGTCTTAGACCAGGTAAACATCCATGTTTTCTATTTTTCTTCAATTTATTTATTATTATTATTATTATTATTATTATTATTATTATTATTATTAGCAAACAGTGACTGCTGGAAGCCCCTAGAAATGAATGCCAACCTAGTTTACAAAAGGCAGGGATGATGTCAATCAATATGCAGAATTGTTCAACTTCTTTTATCTTTGCAGAGCCACCTAGTGTAACTGAAATGGTAAACCTGAATAGGCCTTTAATTGGATGGAGCTATTATGGATCCTAGAGCTAGCAATGCAGACTAAAAAATAGTGTGTGCTTTGTCTTCACCAAGATAAAATGTACTTCAAAGGCAAAAATGAAGTTGCTTGAAGTCAGTTATTAGCTCAGCCAGATTCATTTTCAATAGCATATCTCAGCGTGTTGCTTGTCTTCTCAAAGGTGGTCCTTTCTGGCCATTAAGAAAAAGTAGTAAAGCATCCCTCCTGTCTTCCATACAAGTTGATTGTTAAATGTAACCAAGGAGACTATAAAAGGCTTCTAAATGGGAGAAAAAACTCAGCCTGAATGCCTCTGATTAATCCTTGATGTCCCAGTTTTCTCACCTATAAATTGGAGAACCTAATTTCTATTGAAACCACTACATTGTGGTTGCTGTAAGAATTAAATGGGATAATGTCTGTGACAGTGCTTTACAAATTGGAAATCCCTCTACAAATGTATGGATTATTATACTGTTTACCCTCCATAAATGTATAGATTATTATACTGTTCACTGGCATTTTTTAAAACAAATCCTCCAAATATCTTCACAACTTGAAGAAAGATTTGAAAGAGTTCCCATTTTTTCAAAATCCTGTTAGATCATTTTTCCCCTTTGATTTCACTTGTGATATGAACTTATGCAATTCCGGTCCTGATAGCTACTCAAGCAGTAATCTTAGCATAGCCATCAGTAAAACTTCATATACAACCTTGTGTAAAATTCTGTAATCTCAATGTTTTATTCCCATCTTATCTTGATAGAGACATGAATATATAAAAATTTTATCTGAAAATTACAAACTAGTGTGAAATTCCTCATTGTATCACTGTTTCAGAATTTTTCATCTGTGGAAAAAACAGTTAATCACTCTGTCCACTTAAACTACAATTTGGCCAGTGATGAATTTTGACATTATGCTGACTGGAGTTGATCCATAGATTATTATTGATATGTGTATGTATGTTCATATCTGTGCCTATGTGCATAGTGTATGTATGTGTGTGCAAGAGAGGGAAAAAAAGGAAGTTGAAGTAAACATCTTGGGTAAGTTCATATAGCACATAAATTGATTTTTCAGGTACTGAGTACCTGAAATGCACTAGGCATAGAAAATATAGGAGCAAGAAATTTTCCTGGCCCTTAAGCAGCTTTTAGCCTAGAGGTCAAATCAGAGAATTCCTTCCACATTTCCAGTTTCATTAAATGAGATGTTTAGATCATGTGATAAAGTTACTAAAAAAGCTAAAATAGTGAGATTCTACTAAATTTTTACATGTAAATCTTATTTAAGAGAAGAAATTGGTTATCTTGAAGACTGGATTCAGCAGACTTGACCCTCAAAGAGGGGATGTTTCCATTAAGAAAAAGGGGCACTGTCTTTCTTCTTGAAAGGATCAGTTAACCAAAGCAAAACTTCAGTTCTTTGGGGGCGAGAATGTATCTTTTCCATCATTAGAAATCAACGAGAAAAATACTTCAGTGGGAAAAGAATGATAGATGTAATTTTCATCCGTTTTGCCTTTATTTATTTGTCCACCATTTATTCACAGTCCCAAATCATAGCTAGATCCAGGTGGACAACCCAGGACCCCTGCCCCGGTGTGGGGCAGCCATTTGGCAGAAGTCTGTGGACAAGTTCTACAGAGTTAATCCCTGATGTATACTTAATCTTAGTTAATCTAAGACACTTAAAGAGTATCTTGCTGATGACCACTTGTTTTTTTTTTCCTTTGCAGAATAGTGTCACTTTATTCCACATCTAGGATGGTTTATCCTTTCACCTAGTAAATAAAATGTAGGAGGGGGCCTTTGTTTTGGACCAAGCTCCTGCACTAGGCTATAACAGACCAGATCAAAAAAGAATAGTGTAACTCCAGAATGGAGTCACTGATGCCATGTGCCAGATAATCAAACGGAACTTAGAAAGGGGCCAGTTTAAAAACAAACAACAAAAACAAAAACAAACAGGAGAGTCACTGCAATCAATTTAAAGAGGCACAGTTAACCAGAGCCAGCATGATAAAGAAGCCATCTTTGCTTTCACCCTATAAGAAAAGTGACTTTCGGCCGGGCGCGGTGGCTCACGCCTGTAATCCCAGCACTCTGGGAGGCCGAGGCGGACAGATCATGAGGTGAGGAGATCGAGACCATCCTGGCTAACACGGTGAAACCCCAGTCTCTACTAAAAATACAAAAAATTAGCCGGGCGCGTGGCGGGGGCCTGTAGTCCCGGCTACTCGGGAGGCTGAGGCAGGAGAATGGCGTGAACCCGGAGGCGGAGCTTGCAGTGAGCCTAGATGGCACCACTGCACTCCAGCCTGGGCGACAGAGCGAGACTCCGTCTCAAAAAAAAAACAAAAACAAAAACCAAAAGAGAACAAAAAACAGAAAAGTGACTTTCAACAATGTTTCCTTCTCTTTATTTCCGCTTTCTTCAGCTTTTTTGTCTGTAAAGCTCACTTCCTCTGCTCAGCTTAGTTGAGTGCCTTTCTATAATATTTTGTAAAATGAATGCTACTGGACTCATGAATTGCTAATAAAAGCCATTTCCATCTTTAAAATTCAACTCGTTAAAATTTTGCTCTTTGACACACTCAAGCCTGCCCTTCTTCTTATGTTTTTTATGTTGAATAACTTAATCTTTATTACAGCACTATCATTTCATGAACAAATTTTGATTTTCCTTCTTTTCAGCCCAAAATTTTTACCAAACACTGAAATGTAATTGTTTAATTACTGCCAAATTGGACTTAATTTTCAGGACATGTTACATCAGAGGTTTGTCATCTTCTACCCTCCTCACCAAAACTACTTATTTTTAAAATATATAACCTATTTATAATTAGACTGACTCTGGTGAAAGTGAAGATACTGATTTCAAAGCCCTGCCACTCATTCCTTTGTATCCTGTAGGTTATAGTTGGAAAACTAGCAAACCAGACTGTTTTAACATCCTCCTGCTTCCACCTGATCGCTCTTTCCTTTAGAGCAAGCATTCTTGATGGTTTCTCAGAATTCAAAGTAATGCATTATATCATATCATTCCACACTTCTAAATATATTTAACATTAAACCTCAAATCTCCCCAAATCTGATGCTTCAGTCAAAAGATGAGTCACTCTTCTTAAAACATGTCCTGTATGCTCTGACTACCAAATCATGCTGGAAGGCAAAGGCAGTGTCTCCTTCAGAACTTTTATCCTTCATAGCACCTAAAGTTCTGCATCTACTCACTTCTTACTAAATAAATGTTACACTATTGTTTATTATCATAATGGCCTGTATCACTAATCCATGCATTTTATTATTAAATGTATAGTTACTGAATGGCCATTGTATGGCAGGACTATTTCTAGGTACCATAAAGAGTTTGTTCTCTAGAAATGTAAATTATCTGTTACAAGTTAGATCGCTTAAGAGCATGTGGTATGTGGAATAATGCTGTCTTTGTTGGTGCAATTCTATAACCTCCATGGAAACAATATCCCATATTGTCCTAATGATATCTCTGGTGATGTGTTAAGTTTTATTGTCACCTCATTAAAAAAGGGCAGAACTTTAAAAAAAAATAGTTAAATTAGTAGCTACAATTTTGGGGCACGTCTTGTGTATTAGAAACATTATATTACATGCCTTATAGAGTTGTATCTTTACTCTCATTTTATGAAGGTGCAATATAAAGGTTCAATAGCTCAACATTTTGAATCCAAGGTTTGAACCTTATTCTTATTGCTCCATTCTTTTGGTGTTTCCCCCACTCTACAAGTTTCCTTTTAATAGTGCTCTGAAGCAGCCCCTGGTGAGTTCTAATTCCAGGAGAACATTCTGTTCCCCTTCCACCTCCTTTCACGTTCCCCTTCGCGGGGCATCACAAGAGACCTTGAAGGTTGAGACTTGGTGCGCATTCCTCTCTTATAATGAGAAGCTTGCTGCGAAATCTATCATAGCAACTGAAAGATACTAGTAAATGTTTTCCAAATAAAAATCCCTCAGTGAGTCAAAGAAAAAAAGGTATAATTTTCCGTTGGTAAACGCAACATGCACAAGTTATTTGAAACAGCTGGTTCAAGTGGAAATGAATGACTTCCCCAGGGTCACAATCTGACAGTAAGTGCTTGCTGCTTACATGTGTGGAAGAGGGAACGGGGACAGATATTGTAACAGAGCAGAACAATTTCTCCGCCTCATCAGTTCACGAATATTTGAATGGAGAGGGTGTGATCTGCAGAGCTTCTCATAGCTTTACTTTTTATTTTCCCTCCAGTGTTCTTATCTAGTGACTATCCATCATATACCTACTATAACATAGGCATGATGCTAGGCACTGTGACCACGGAGCTCAATGTGATACATTTCCTTGCTTGTTTGTATTATTCTTAAAATTATGATGCAACTGTATTAAGCAAAGTAGAGCAGGTGTCATTGTTTATACAGTGAGAGAGAGTGAAGAAATAAGGACATCTCAGTCTTCCCACTCTCTATGACTGTACTCTGTGCTACTTGAATAAAGGAATGATAGCTTTTGGAGAGAGCCCCTGAGCTGGATCTCCATATAGTTTTCCAAGGGCTTTAACTCATTTGCTGTCTTATGCAATCCAGTAAACAGTTTTGAGCACCTATATGAGATGCAACACTCTCTACTCATGTGCATTTTCAAGTAAGGCATTTTATTCTTCTGCACCGCAGACTATCTTTTGCTAAATGAGAACACTTTAGTACCGCAGCTAAGAAATATTTACCAAAAATATTCAAAAGCTCTACCTGGTAATGGTTCTGGTGAATGAGACCTCTACAGATAATCAAGTATGGTAGTTGTTGCTCTTCTTATGTCTGCTTTCTACAACCTGTCTCAGAGACAGTCAATTGCGTGGGGCAACAGAAATCTGATCTGTTTATGCTTACATACAAAGCTGCCAGAAAGTCAGGGTCACAGATTTCAGTTTCTGTGAGTGGGACACAGTGATAACTTGGCTCTATCAAGCTGAAGAATATGAAGGTGTATATAGTCATGCTTCATGTAATTACAGGAATGCATTCTGAGAAATGCATCATTAGGTAATTTGAATTTTGTGTGAACATCGCAGAGTGTGCTTATTCACACCTAGGTGGTATAGCCTACAATAGACCTAAGTTATATGATATAGCCTATTGCTACTAGGCTACAAAACTGTGAGGCATGGTCATGTACTAAATATTGTAGAAAATTATAACCCAATGGTAAGTATTCATGTATCTAAATATATCTAAACATAGAAAGGGTACAGTAAAATATGATATTGTAATTTTATAGGACCCCCATCATTTATGTGGTCTGTTGTTGATAGAAACAACATCATTATGCAACGTATGACTGTATTAAACCAAAAAGGAGGAAAATAAATCATCAATTTTGAAATCACCCAAAAGAAAGGGGGCTGAAGACTAATGTAGGCGGTAAAGAGAAAATTGAAGTAGGAGAATCCCACTTACTAAGGACTTTTATAATGCCAACATGATTTATTCACAGATGGGAATCCAGAAAATAACACAAAATAAGCTAGAAGAGATAATAAGAAGAGACAATCACTTCTAGCATAGTGTGTAAATGAGAGGGAGGGAAGACATTCTTAGTTCAGAGCTTAGGGTGATGGTAAAGTCTCAATGAGATGGATTTGTTATTGATGACAGCCTCTAATATGTAGCAGCAGCTCCTTCAGTTTCATTAGAGTGCTGAGAAATATGTGATTTGTGAGAATGCATTGTGACACCAAGAGGCAAACTAGAATCTTGGAGGAAAATATCCAAATGCACTTTTCCTTGATCCTCTATATGCAAAATATAATGATGTCTGAAGAGTGTGTTTGTTTGTTTATTTTTTTGTTTTTAAAGAAAGTTGGAAACTTGGAGTTGTTTGGAAGAAATAAGCCCTGGATAGACCAGCAAATCAATTGATGACTAGGAAAGGATGGGAAAGATGATAAGGTCTCAGCTCTCATGTGGAGGAGTGGGAGAATGGAGAACTCCTCATTCATTTGAAGTAAAAGAGCTGAAGATTAGCTTGAGAACTGGTGGTTAGTCTTGCCTAATTTCTGGAAAAGGGACTTATTTACAGTCAAGCACCAGTAAAGGGAAATTTATGGTAAAGACAAGCAGAGTGTATAAGATTCAAATGGTTAGAATTGCAGCCCACCTTTGCACCCCTGAAAATGGGAGCAGGAACCACAGCAATTGCAATGATGCTCCATACATGTACTATTGCTTTTTATTTTCCAGCTTCCTTAACTAACTCACTGTTTTATTCTTCCTCAAACTGTAAGACAGACACCCCTCCTAAACCAGCAGTGAGTAGAGATAACTTGTGATTAATTCCATTCCAATAAACTACTAGAATGTCAATTAACCCAGAAGTATTGCAATAAATAGTAGAGTTTAATAAATAGTAGAGTTGAATTCAAATTTCTCTGAAGCTGGACAATGTGAGTAGCAAATTATGATAAAAGAGGGAGCAGTAGGCTGATGAACCAGTTGTGGTGTCAATAAGAGACATAGCACTATATGTACTCTTAGATTTCAACTGACACATGCTGTTTGGCAATGAGTCTGTTGTTGGTGGGCAACAGGAATATGAATATAAACTTCAAGTCCTTTGAAAACTGTCCTCTAAATCTCAGAAACAAATCAGATTTTAGGAAATCCTAGGAGAGAGATAATACGGGTCAACAGTTTATGACCTACTCATATATACACAGAAACTCGTACAAAGGAAGAAAGGCAAAATTATGACAAAGGTAACCCCACCAGGATAGACATTTTAAGTGATACTTGTTATAGATACATGAGGGGCTGAGCAACAATCGTCAGGGAATGTCATAATCCCTTGGGCTACCTGAGTCTATTTTTGGCCCAGATAAACAGATTTATTCTTTACATGGGGACACAAGACATTACAAACTGTCACCAGTAGGCCAGTTCCAGTCCTTGATTTAGCTGCACAAAAGAATTTGAGAGTGAGTTCAAAGTTAGAATGAGCAAAGAAGTTTATCGCAAGGCAAAAGTACACTCTAAGAGGAAAAGAAGGCTGCTTAAAAAGAGAGACAGTAGCTAGTGCCTTAAGAGGAATTTCTTGTATGGGAGTTTTACATGCATATGAAATACTGGTGAGGTCAAGTATGCAGAGGTGAACCAGAAGTTGACGCATGCGCTCAGGATCTACATGCGCTAATGCACATCGCAAGTATCATTGGCACATAAAATCTCCATGTAGGAGGGTGTTTTCACTATTAAAATAAGAAAAAGTTTGCTATACACTAAACTTTGAGCCTAGCTGTACATGTGGGATCCAGGAGAAGTGCCTTGCCCTCTCTTCCAGGCAGGAATTTTTAGCTAATAGCTTCTTGGACTTTTAGTGCTGCTTAATTGGCTGGAGATTGAGCCAATCTACATCAGGAATAAGCGGCTTTTGTTCTCTTTATCAGTCTGTACTAGGTATTGGGAACCTGTAGCCATCTGATATTCTGCTGGTGTTGCTGCTGGTGCAGGCAAAAAGAGCTAACTGTGAAAGGGGCCCACTGGGCTTCACTCAAAGAGACAAGTCAGTATGGCCTCCTAACTTTACTTAAAATGCTTCATAACCACTATGCCCAACATTTTAAATGGGCTCTGGAGGCCACAATGATTTAACTGCAGACCTAGAACGTTATCATGTATTTTTTCGTTAGATCATACAGTGATCCAACATCATGTAGACGAATGGTTTCCAAAATATGTTTCCCAAACCAGCAGCCTAACCATCACTTCTAAGCTTGTTAGAAATGTAAATCATGAACCCATCCCAACTGAATGAATAAAAATCTCTAGCTGGAGGAGACAGGGGCAGGGATGTTTTTATATATGCTAAAGATTGAGATGTATTGATATAAAAATAGCTTTCTTAGCATTTCACTCTTCATTCAACAAGGATTTATTTTGTATAAAGCACTTTTCTGAAAACCAGACAGTCAGTGATGAACAAGGTAGACATGGCTCTGCCTTTATGAAGCTGAGCAAACTTTAGCAGTGGAAAAAATTGTTAAGCAATGACTTTTTCAATTAATTATTTCATTGCAATTGTGGTTAATGTGGTAAAAATAATGATTTTTGAGGTATTTGAGAGCATATGATGGGAAAACAAACAATATCTTTGGTATATCTTGGCATTGTGATGGTGTATGTAAAATAAACACACAATTTCAGATAAAAACCATGAAGATACAATAAAATGACTTCATGTGATGCCAGCATAAACCACAGGATGACCTTTCATAGACAGCAAACTGAAGACGAGAAGACCTATGTGGAATTGTAATACTGGCTCCAAGACATTTCTCACACTTAAGCTTCTCTCTCTTTAAATAATATTGAGTAATTCAATGTAGCAGATATCAGAATCTATTTTAACATCAAGGGATAATTTAACTCCTTCCTGTTGCTCCATACAATGATTCTTAAATTGACTTGGCATTCACACACCTCAACAGAAATACAAGGATGCTGGGGTTTGGGAGTTAGCATAGGACATGTGCAAAGGCACAATGGGATAGAGCTTAGATTCCATCATGGAGTGAGGTACAATCCCCACTCCTGCAGTCCCCAGTGAGCACTCCACAATTCCATCCCATTAAGCTAAAGGAACTCTTTAGATGAGATAGATAAAGAATAATGAACTGAAATAAATTGAAATGTACTTGCCAAATATTTTTTTATAGATTCATTTTTTTTCTATGAACCCCTCAGTTCTTCAAACGTACTATTGAAAATAGTGAAAAGAAGAGTCTTTTTTTTTTCATCCTGATATTTTTCTCTTTTTAGAGGGAGTGGAAATTCTTTCAAAGCTGAAATTTCCTATTCTTCCATATTATGAGGGACTTCCTCTCTTTTGTCATCCTCCTCTATTTAGATCAACATTTCATTTTCTGTTATGTTCTATTTGATTACAAACCTTATGGTGCCAGTATAATATTTTAATCATTTTTATTTTGTAGCACAGTACGTGATACATGCTAGAGTCTTAATAATGTTGTATTTGGCATATAAATGAATTAACACTGAATGTGTGTTGCTTAATCTACCATTTGGCAAGTTTTTAGAAAGAGTTGGAGTGATGAAGATGAACTGTTTATAAGGGTGGATTCAGACCTGGATTATGAAATGGGATTGTGATGAATCCAAGGGATTTTGTTTTTTATTAGGATTGCAATTGACCTGGTGTCACCTCCTTTCTCCTCATAGCACATAACACAATTTAAGTTAAGTAATTACTGACACGATGAATCTCCTTCTCCTCCACTAAAGTATCAGCTCCACGAGAATAGAGACAGCTTATTTTACATTGCTTTATTCCAGAAATGCAGTACTCCTACAACAATGTTCTGAATATAGAAAATGCCGGGTAAATATATGTCGAATGATATCTTATCTTGGTTTCTTTGAGAAGTTGCCCCTGAGGCAAGGATTCAAGCACAAATATTTCATTTGGGAGCCGAAGGAGACATCTGCAGAAAATTTAGAGAATCAGAAAAGGAAAAAAAAAAAAAAACACACAGTTAATAGAGGATATGCTATTAAGACTATACACTAGCCCCAGCACACACCAGTTCATTTTGCTCCATTAAGGAAAGAAAAAGGTGGAAGCTCAGCTCCCCACTGGAACCGTTTGACACAGCAATGAGGGTTCTGTGTTGAAGGAGAGGGCTAAAAAGTCCTGCCTCTAATTGCTTTGGTCATTCTCCTTGGTGCCAGGTGGTTTTGGGGGATTCCGTTCCCCACCAGCTCTCACTGACTACAAAGATGAAGGAGAGTAGGATGCTGTCTTCCCTGACTTGCACCCTTTGCCGCCGAGTGGGAGTGGAGACTCAGCTAGCCACTGGACTCTGCTGACACCGTACCCACTGACTGCTTCTGCTGAGTAGGAGAAGAGACACCAGCTCCCAGCTCAGACCCAGGTACGCTACCTTCACTTGCTAGGGAAACAGAGTACCACCCACTTGCATTGAGCCAGAGATGGAAGATTAGCTCATTGCTAGGCACCGTTATCACCAGGCAGAAAAATTATAGCACCATTATCTGTTTTCCCCAGTTGCCTGTTGGTGGGGTGGGATATTGACAATTAAATCAGTCCTCCAGAAACCATGAGGGGTACAGGGTAGTTTTCCACAGGTGTTCTGCTTGACTAGGCCAATGTTTTGCTGAAAAGGTTTTTTGCTCTCTTAGGCCATCCCTTCTTTGATCATTTAGCTAGGCTTAACAGGCTTTCTTGGAGCTGCTTTTGCTAGGTTGACTGTTCTAGATTGAAGGCACCCAATATGAATATATGAGAGCTAATAAGTAAACCCAGGGAATTCACCACTGTACTACTGTGTCATTTCTCAACATCCCTAGACACCTCTCCTTCTTTACCATTTTCTACTCTTCCAACTTCCTATGTTTTGTGTGTGTGTGTGTATGTGTGTAACAAATGGACTACTTCGTCTGGGCCAGAACCAACAATCCCCTCAAATTATCTTTGAAGCCCTAATGTTTATGGAAAACTTCAAGCATACATTCCAATGAGTTTAACACTTGTCTTCTATTTACGTTATTTATTCTCCTATACGGTTAGAGAGTTAGGTGAGTGGAAAAAAATTATCTCATTTTAAATGAAGCCACTGGTGGAAGTTCTTATACATGTTTCACTTGCAATCTTCCTAGCTGGGTTTCTTTTTTTATGAGGGAAGATAAAGAAAAGATATTACAGCATATTTCACATGGTAAGTTTTTGAAACTGTTCTTAATATCTTTTCTCGGTCTCTGGGTTCAGGGTACACACAGGTGCCATGTACTCTATTTTTCAGCCTCATTTATTTAGAAATTAATCTCACACTCAAAATCCAAAATCACTTTCTATTCCCAACTGCAGTGACCTAAAAAGTTTCCCTTAAATATGACTCCGTAGACGTATTTATATTTAATCAAGCCTCTTTACCGACACTCCTGGCTACAGCTGCTGATTCTGCTGCTGACAAGGGCAGGAAGGACTTTGAGGAGAATATTATGGGACCTAGCTAATTCAAGGCATAAGCTTTTTTTTTTTTTTCTATGAACCCCTCAGTTCTTCAAACGTACTATTGAAAATAGTGAAAAGAAGAGTCTTTTTTTTTTTCATCCTGATATTTTTCTCTTTTTAGAGGGAGTGGGAATTCTTTCAAAGTGATCACACAGGGGTCAAATGACGATGATTTATCTATAGCATTATAGTTTCTAGTAATGTAGCATACAAAACAGAAATCCAAGAAAGAGGAAGAAATAAAAACAACCACAGTCACAAGAACACTGAAGAAAATGCATCCAGATTGTTTTAGTCTTGATTTTCTAAAGATGCTCTTATGAGTAAAACATTTATTTAGTTCTCTATAGGTTACAGGTAACATATGGAGTCAATGAGTACCCAGTGTATTTGGGTTCAAATCCTCATTGTCCCACTTACCGCATGTAAATTTTGTCAAATCATTTAATGTGGGAGACTCAGTTTTCTTATCTGTAGGATGGTCATAATAACAGCGCCTACTTCATAGATTGATATGAAGACAAAGAATTAATAAATGTGAAGTGCAAAGAATGGTGCTTGGCAAGACGTTTATGCTCCAAAAATGCTGGTTGTTTTCAGTAATCACCAGGGCAAAGATTTGCTATAATTTTGTCAACTCTTGCAATGCTTTTTGTAAATCTACCCCACTTATGGAGTTATCAGAGATGTCAAAGAAAAACAAATCATAGCCTCTGACACCAAAGAAGTTATTTTCCTTTTTTTTCTTTTTATGTACTTATCTTTATTGAAGAATTTTATTTTTTTTATTTTTATTTTTTTATACTTTAAGTTCTAGGGTACATGTGCATAACGTGCAGGTTTGTTACATATGTATACTTGTGCCATGTTGGTGTGCTGCACCCATCAACTCGTCAGCACCCATCAATTCATCATTTATATCATGTATAACTCCCCAGTGCAATCCCTCCCCCCTCCCCCCTCCCCATGATAGGCCCCAGTGTGTG
>NC_045446.1:22484647-22485071 GCF_002776525.5 Piliocolobus tephrosceles | reverse complement strand
CAGAAATACAAACTACCATCAGAGAATACTATAAACACCTCTACGCAAATCAACTAGAAAATCTAGAAGAAATGGATAATTTCCTGGACACGTACACTCTTCCAAGACTAAACCAGGAAGAAGTTGAATCCCTGAATAGACCAATAGCAGGCTCTGAAATTGAGGCAACAATTAATAGCCTACCCACCAAAAAAAGGCCAGGACCAGGTGGATTCACAGCTGAATTCTACCAGAGGTACAAGGAGGAGCTGGTACCATTCCTTCTGAAACTATTCCAATCAATAGAAAAAGAGGGAATCCTCCCTAACTCATTTTATGAGGCCAGCATCATCCTGATACCAAAGCCTGGCAGAGACACAACAAAAAAAGAGAATTTTAGACCAATCTCCCTGATGAACATCGATGCAAAAATCCTCAATAAAAT